>NW_017804122.1:11408-23585 GCF_001625305.1 Branchiostoma belcheri
CCGATCCCACACGGGCCGCCCCGATCCCACACGGGCCGTCCCGATCCCACACGGGCCGCTCCGATCCCACACGGGCCGCCCCGATCCCACACGGGCCGCTCCGATCCCACACGGGCCGTCCCGATCCCACACGGGCCGTCCCGATCCCACACGGGCCGCCCCGATCCCACACGGGTGCTTCCGCCCTGATGATAACATTTATTCATGGACTCAGTAATGAAATTTCACACGCGTCAGGCCAGGGGTCAACAGTAATGGCGGCTTAAAATTGACTCCGACCCCGACGCAAACCGGTGATGAAATGCCAGCAGTAAACTGTGATCAATAAAAACACAGGCAGAAAGGAGGGCGGGAACTTTCCTGCTGATGCAGCAAAAACACAAGGCAGAAAGGAGGGCGGGAACTTTCCTGCTGATGCAGCAAAAACACAAGGCAGAAAGGAGGGCGGGAACTTTCCTGCTGATGCAGCAAAAACACAAGGCAGAAAGGAGGGCGGGAACTTTCCTGCTGATTCAGGGGTTTTCTTTTCACAACTTCAGAGCCCTCGGTCTAGACTGGCCTTGGGCATTGCAAGTTTCAAGTCATTAAAGTTTTACAGCATTCCACATAGACAGCATAGCATATTCTATCTATATCACTATCCTCTGTGTAGTATCCTACATCACTATCCACTGTGCAGTATTCTACATCACTATCCACTGTGTAGTATCCTACATCACTATCCACTGTGTAGTATTCTACATCACTATCCACTGTGTAGTATTCTACATCACTATCCACTGTGTAGTATTCTACATCACTATCCACTGTGTAGTATTCTACATCACTATCCACTGTATAGTATTCTACATCACTATCCACTGTGTAGTATTCTACATCACTATCCACTGTATAGTATTCTACATCGCTATCCACTGTATAGTATTCTACATCACTACATGATCCACTGTGTACCATTTCACATTACTGCCACTGTGTTCTGTAACTATGCACTGTGTAGTGTAGTATTTCTGACAAGAGAAGGCATACTTCACCCCCTTACCCATATTGCTTTGGTACCTTTCCAGTGCCACAAATAGAAACAGTAGCACCGAGGGTGTTTGGCCGGCAATGATGCTTTGTGTAATGTATATACTAGCAGTGAATCGCGGAAAACACAAACCAAAAAAATAGGCCACTTTGATACCCCGACTTAGGTCAGATATTCCTGTAGAATATTACATAATACAAAATAAGTCCAGCAACAGGCCGAATTCTCCGAAGAGCCAGACGTTTCAGATAGAATCCAGTATCTCCCTCCAGTGTTACGCGATGCTTCCCTTCCCAGAGGTGAAGTTATCTCCGACAGAAGCTCGTGCGAAAGATGGTGCGGCCCGATTTTACGTACTCGCATTAAAAGCACATTCATAACCTCATCGTAAAAAGAGAAAATACATGGCAGCTTCGCCCCACTAGCGGCGTGATAGACGGCTGTATATGTGGTGTGACAGACGGCTGTATAACTGGGGTATCTGTTTGTGCCGCAGATTTGTGTAGGCTTTACCCACGCCGCGTGCGGGCAGCTGCGGATGTTCAGTAATGGTCGCGAAGCATGTTCGGAATACGGCCCGCCGGTTTAAACGCGAGGAGACGCGGCAGTGTTTGAGTGTTTGACGCTCCTGTCTGCCGGAATGAATGGCCGCAGAGGCGACAGGCCTGCCACAAAGCAATAAATACGCGCGCAACCAGCCGGGACGTGTATGCACACATGCGTGCTTTCAGTCAGTCACTTATGTATGCATCTATACATTCATCTGTATCTGCACATCTTTTATCCATCCATTCGGTCAGGTATACCATTCTTCATCTATCCATTCATCCATCTTTCTATCCATCCATCCATCCATCCATCCATCCATCCATTCATCTTGTTCTGTGATTTTTTTGTCACTTCTAGTCGGTCAGGGCCGTTTGTTAGGAGGAAGGACATCATCAGTGAGATCTGAGATCACGATCAGACCTGTACTATATCATCAGTGAGATCTGAGATCGCGATCAGACCTGTACTCCATCATAAGTGAGATCTGAGATCGCGATCAGACCTGTACTCCATCATAAGCGGATCTCAGATCACGATCAAACGTCACGGTGCTCCATCAGAGTTCCGTATCGACAGGCCCAGAAGGCCGGGCGCTGAGGGCGGGCAAGTATCGACACATGAAGTGCAGCCTGGCATTTAGTCTCCGCTAGTCCTTCCGACGGGGTCAGGGATAGTAGAGATCACGTCACAGCAACCATGTTGGTGACGGTTAGACATACAGGTAATAAGATACGCCAAAACACAGTTACTCAAGCTACTGGATATGATTTTGGAAATGTTTCAGGTAAAATCTACTACCTTAATCAATGGCATTATGGTTGGTTATTGACGCCACGGCCGCCATGTTGGTTGGTAAGTGACGCCACGGCCGCCATGTTGGTTGGTTATTGACGCCACGGCCGCCATGTTGGTTGGTTAGTGACGCCACGGCCGCCATGTTGGTTGGTTATTGACACCACGGCCGCCATGTTGGTGGTTAGTGACGCCACGGCCGCCATGTTGGTGGTTAGTGACACCACAGCCGCCATGTTGGTTGGTTAGTGACGCCACGGCCGCCATGTTGGTTGGTTATTGATGCCACGGCCGCCATGTTGGTTGGTTATTGACGCCACGGCCGCCATGTTGGTTTTTAGTGACGCAACAGCCGCCATGTTGCAATTGGTTGTACCCAGAAGTCACCTTGCACGTGTATGACCTACTGACTTGCCTTACGTAATCACACCTTTCTAACACTCTTTTTTCTAATAAAAATCGAAACCTTTTCTAACATGCAGGCACAAGCTTTAATGTTCTACTTTCGGAAAAGAAAAGCGTAAACAGGCGATGACATTACAAAGTAACAACTGTTCCGTGTTAGTGTTTATATCAACACAAACGTCGCTTCTCCTGTTATTTCCGTTTCCCAGCGGTTCAATGTCACGCAAACTGGTGACATGAATACAGCGGAAAACGCTCATGCGCTTTCATTAACATGAAACAATTTCCGATGGTAAAGTTCTCCTCCCCCAAGAAAAACAGAACCTGAATAATACATGAGAGTTAATATCTTCTGTTGGCCCCTGTCCTCTTCACGAGTTATTTGTAGTGATTATCTCTGATATTTACATTCGGTTGCAAAAGTTCGCCCGTGTTTGCCTGTCTTGAAAGTCCCTTGTGACTGCACAGATAACATCAGGGAAGTCTGATATACACTAAATACGTCTCAAACCAGGCGTTTCTGTGCATGTCTATCAGATCTGCGCCGGCTATACACTTCGTGCATTCTAACTCCAGTAGTTATGTACTTGCCACCGTGTCCATGAATACACGAGTTTTAACGGTAATGTCTCTAAAGACATACATTCTCTCCCTGGTAAGTTTAAGACAATGGTTTGAGAAATGATAAATATCTGTAACGACATACATTTTCTCCTTCTTAAGTGTAAGGCATGGGTCTAAGAAACGATTAATGTCTCTAAGGGCATGTATTCTCTCCCTCGTAAGTGTAAGACGTGGGTTTAAGAAATGATTAATGTCTGTAACGACATATCTTCTCTAAGTGGTAATTCTAAGACATGGGTTAAAGAAATAATTAATGTCTGCAAGGGCATATTTTCTCTCCCTGTCAAGTTTAAGACTTTTGTTTAAAAAACGAAGAAAAGGCCTGCATGTCCTTGTTAAGTCTAAGACATGGGTTTGTAAGAACATATATTCTGTCCTTGTTAGTCTAAGACATGGGTTTGTAAGAACATATATTCTGTCCTTGTTAGTCTAAGACATGGGTTTGAGACAGGCCCTGCATCTGATCCTGGGTTTGCCGCTAAGACATGGGTTTCAGACAGGCCCTGTATCTGATCCTGGGTTTGCCTGCCGCGTTGCTGCCTGTTTCCGGCACCTTGTTGGCGAAGACGCGGTACTTGGCGTTGTCTGTGCTGAAGTACTTGCAGCTGGTTTGCGGCGTCGCGCCGGCCTCCTCGTGGCTGAGCGACACGCCGACGCAGAACATGTTCAGCGCGCCTGAGCGAGTCCTGGAGATCTGCGAGACGCGAGCGCGCGGCACGACGCACCCGGCCTGCCCCGGCGGGCACCGGCACGTCTTACTGTTCACCGGGCTGCACAACATGTCCACCTGGCAACTCACTACGCGGATAATCTCCTCAGCCTCAAGCTGCTTGGACCAGTCCTCTATAACCGGCCCGGACTGTCCCTCCGCGCGTCTCAACCGCACAATTTCCCCCTCAGCCTCAAACTGCTTGGACCAGTCCTGTACATCTGCCGCAGAGGTTCCAGAGTCAGCCCGCCTCGGTCGGACCAGTTCGTCCCTGCCGTCCGCGGAAACACCAACACTTCTTGTCGCCAAGTCCAGCCGCTCGAACCACTCCAAATCTGTCCGCCCAGACAACTCCTCACCATCCGGCCCGGGCCCATACGCTCCCCTGGAATCCGCCCGTCTCAGCCGGGCGACTCCAGCCGTACCGTCCGCGGAAACACGAACACTTCTCCGACTGGAGTCCAGCGCATTTTTCCTCAGAGGAAAATGAGATAACCTAGTTAAGGTTACGTTTGAAGGTGTCTGGTGTCCCAGGTGGGGCGACGTTCTGCCTCGCCAGCATTCTGTGTGATCCGTAACGTTATCCCCGTCTCTCTCTGCACACCAAAACGGCTTTCTGTGCACGTCACTGGCCGCGTCATCAGCCTGAAGCTGTTTGGTGTACACGTCACTGGCCGCGTCATCAGCCTGAAGCTGTTTGTCGTACACGTCACTGGTCACGTCATCAGTCTGCAGCTGTTTGTTGTACACGTCACTGGTCACGTCATCAGTCTGCAGCTGTTTGTTGTACACGTCACTGGCCACGTCATCAGTCTGCAGCTGTTTGTTGTACACGTCACTGGCCGCGTCATCAGCCTGAAGCTGTTTGGTGTACACGTCACTGGTCACGTCATCAGCCTGCAGCTGTTTGGTGTACACGTCACTGGTCACGTCATCAGCCTGAAGCTGTTTGTTGTACACGTCACTGGCCGCGTCATCGGCCTGCAGCTGTTTGTTGTACACGTTACTGGCTACGTCATCAGCCTGCAGCTGTTTGGTGTACACGTCACTGGACACGTCATCAGCCTGCAGCTGTTTGGTGTACACGTCACTGGACACGTCATCCTCCTGAAGCTGTTTGTTGGTTTGTGTGTACACGTCACTGGTCACGTCATCAGCATGCAGCTGTTTGTTGTTTTGTGTGTACACGTCACTGGTCACGTCATCAGCCTGCAGCCGGCTGTTGCTTACGAGTACAGCGATCACGAGTACCGAGTTCGCAAGTTTCATCCTCCCTCGTCTCCCTGCACCATCCGGCCGGAAAGGGCTGCAGCAGAGGAAGTTATTTTACTGTTCACTGGCCGGAAACCGTAGGCTGGTATCACATCTGCAAAACACAGTGTAGAAACATTAGGAGATAGCCTTAGCGTCCATCTGTGTTGGTAGAATCAATTCTGAAGCGGCTTTGAACTGCCATTACCAACACTCAAAGAAGTTCAGACCTTATTTATAACGTTAAATTTGTTTGTGTTTATATCTTCACTAGAATGATAATAATTCACAATGTACGTATAACAATAAACACGTGCAGGAGGAAGGGAGAAACCGAAAACGGCTAATACTAATCTAACATCAGTCATATTGAATAAAGAAGAATAAAATGTAGAGCAAAACGTAATACAAAAAGATACAATGATACAAAAAGAGCAGTCAAATGATTATTGAAATAAATCAGGAGCTTCGTCGGTGAAGGTTAGACATCCAGGTAATAAGATACGCCAAAAAGCAGTTACTCAAGCAACTCAATTCTATTATTCGCCATGTGTGTTTAGTCATTTGCCCAACCTTCATAACCACGTTGATCTCATGGTAAAGGCAACCTTTTTTTATTCGGACGCGCGCATTAGTTTTGGCGTTTTTTTATTCATCAATACATAACAAAACAATATCAACAACAGTGAGGCACTGCACTCAAGTTTTAAAACTTATTTTTACAGCACCACACGACAAAATACAATGAACATATAAATACACAGAGTTGACATGACAGTGCGCCGAAGTCCCACCACCCCAATACCTTATATGATACTGACGCTAACCAGGTTAAATAGATATTGAACAAGGGTGGCTTCTATTACTGACTGACGAGAGAAAGGATTACATATTGACCTTCTATATCTGATTGGTGGAAGCATTTCCCCCAATCAGAGCTAGAGGAAAAAGTGAGTAGATAGAAAATTCTTCCCATGTTGAGAGAGATATTGTTTTCCCAAACACTGCGTAATCACGCTTACCGTTTGCAAAGCGAGACGTGTGGCCATGGGCTGTCCTTGGTGCTGAAGTTAGGATGGGTCTGCTCGTCTGTATTTAACTTTTACAGTAAGTCATTGGAGGCCGCAGTTTGTGCTGACCTGTAGGATGATAGTGTCCACGGATCGTCTGCGGGTAGCAGAAACTCGATAAGGTAAAGAAGGAGCAGAAATTCTGAATGTCGAGGCTTGTTTCAGTCTGTGACACGGAGATTCTAAATGTCGAGGCTTGTTTCAGTCTGTGACACGGAGATTCTAAATGTCGTGGCTTGTTTCAGTGTGTGACACGTTGGAGAGCCAGGCCGTTTTCGCGCACACGGAGATGTTTCAAGTTTTCACGTTTCCCTAACCACAACAGATGGGGGCTATTCCGGGGGATGATGTTTTTCCAGTTGAAGTATCGCCGTGAGCGCGATTGAGTGAGCACCCTGCCACTTGCCGTAACTTGTCGGCGCGGGAAGTCCCGGGAGTCCTAATCTGACCGGGGGTGTTTCCGGACTCCCTCCCAGCCCGGCCCGTCCATCACTGCCGCTGATTTACCGGGTTTGGACAGTCGCGACTCTGCCAGGCTTTATCAGACTCATCCACTGAACCTGCTACCGACTCCGCCGCGGAATCCGCCCGGCCGCCGCTTGATGGAGAGGCCGTCTGTCGCCCAACACTTGCGGAGCCACGTTTTCGGTTCCAGAAGTCCCAGCGGGCTGCACGGCGCGGTTTGGGAAGGAGAGACGCGCCCGGAACCTTTCTTCAAGCCGACGGACCGTTTTTATGTGCGGCTGGGCAGGGCTCTTCCAACCCGGCCGGTTTCAGCAGAGCTCGGCGTCGCCAGCCGGACAGATATCCGCGACTCGGCAGGACGCAGGGAAGGAGGAGGAACGCCAAAATACTCCGACAAATTCGGTCCAAGTTGTCGCCAAGATGGGTGACGTAGCGATGACGCGGCGCGCTTCCATTGGCTGGGCAGGTCTGGTGATCACCGCCGGTTCTCTCCGACAACAAAGGGATCTGAAGATTTCCTCCCAAAAATGTCACCTGCACGTCGGAGGGTTGAGCGCGCCAATTTCGGTCGGCGGTGGCGGAAAATTGACAGCTTTACTGCGCCTGTTGCAAATCCTAGCCGGGACTGCCACATCACACACCATCGGAAATTCATTCCGTTTTCCTGACGCCATTCCACATCTGCCGTTACAGGTGGGCTGGATCTGACCTGCCGGCCGCACGCATGGGCAAACCGCGGGATGGGTTCCGCCGCGCGACTCGCCACACGCGACAACGCAGTTCGCTGGTTCGCGGCCAGGACAGAAAATCAAAATTCAGCAAGCAGAGCGGTTTGGTGAGATGAACAGAAGATAAAACAGAGGCTTCGTGTGATAATCTTCACTCCCTGAAACTCTCCTTTTTCCAGTTTGAAACGTATAGATTATACAATGTACTATTAGACCTAGAAGAATACCTGACGAAATGCTGATACGGGGTGATATGAACCATCAGACGGCATTAGAGTGACCCGGGCTGATACGGGGTGATATGAACCATCAGACGGCATTAGAGTGGCCCGGGATGATACGGGGTGATATGAACCAACAGACGGCATTAGAGTGGCCCGGGCACCTTGACTGATACGGGGTGATATGAACCAACAGACGGCATTAGAGTGGCCCGGGCTGATACGGGGTGATATGAACCAACAGACGGTATTGGAGTGGAGTGGCCCGGGCACCTTGACTGATACGGGGTGATATGAACCAACAGACGGCATTAGAGTGACCCGGGCTGATACGGGGTGATATGAACCAACAGACGGCATTAGAGTGGCCCGGGCTGATACGGGGTGATATGAACCAACAGACGGCATTAGAGTGGCCCGGACACCTTGACTGATACGGGGTGATATGAACCAACAGACGGCATTAGAGTGGCCCGGACACCTTGACTGATACGGGGTGATATGAACCAACAGACGGCATTAGAGTGGCCCGGGCACCTTGACTGATACGGGGTGATATGAACCAACAGACGGCATTAGAGTGGCCCGGGCACCTTGACTGATACGGGGTGATGATATGAAGAAGCGATGGTTTTTGATACCCGCCACACATCGTTTGCAATGATGCGGGCTGTGAGAGGTCCGCGCTAAAAGCAGCTATCAACCTAATCGGGTGAGACACCGAGGAATGGGAACAGCTCGGCAAGGTGAGGCAAGGGGCAGGCGGAGGAGGAAGAAATTATCAAGAAAACCGCGCAGAAAAGAAGACATGCCCGACTTGTCTTTCTGTATGAAATGTGAGCCGGTATTCCTCCCGCGGCAGGGTGGCCCGGTTCAGTTCAGACCATTGATTTAGTGATGACACTGTGATCCCTTCCTCAGCGCTCACCTTCCCGCCATGATGAGACTCATTACAGCTGTCAGCCCCGCTTAGCGCGCCGCGCACGCCAGCCTGACCCCGGCCGCCAAACTGGCAATGAAAGCAGGCATATGTTAGCATTACGGCCGATGTGTGCGTGTGAGAAACGGGCGGGAGCGCTGATTTCCATTCCTGGCAGGTTCGTGGCGAGATGAAGCAGGGAAGACTCGGCGCGGAGATGGACAGGTCCTGCCGCGCCATGCATCCCGGCTATTACCATGCCGTTGGCGCGCGCTGGTTTCGGCACGATCCGGTAATCCGGGCGGTCCGTCATCGCGGCGCGGGCGGCGGCGGGGTCAGGGTCTTCCCGCGGAGCCGGGCCGCCGGCACGTTCCCCTGCATGCAACAGTCGCACCTGCGGGCGGGTTAATGCCTCCCGTGCGCGCACCTGCGGGCGGGTTAATGTCTCCCGTGCGCGCAGATTGCTCCCCGCGCTGATTTATGGCGACTTTTACCGCGGCCGCTGCGATACCCGGCCTGAACGATTGCCGGCAAATGGGCTGTGGCCACCAAGGAGCGGCAAGACGGAGGGCGGGGATGTTCAAAGGCTCATAACGGACGTTCCCCTGCTTAATTTGGTCCCGCCGTATTCTGCGATCTAACCCCCCATTTCTCTTGGCCGCGCGGACTGGCTTTCTTGTTGCCAAATCGACAGAGAAAAACCGCCGGCCAAACCCACCCATAACTTTCCGCTCTTCCCGTTCTAAAGCAAAGTAATCAATTTCCAGGCGCAGTATAAGATCCTGTTTTAGATAAGTAAGATGGTGCAACCAGCGCAGTTTTTCAAACGGAAGCATGCTATCGTACCATTTGTGTCTGTCAAATTGGACGCAAGTCAAGTTTATAATTACTCGCCATATCAGTCGTACGGACGTCGTGCGATCGCAAACTGTTGGCATATAGTCGTGCTTGTGTCGCGCATATACAACTAAGCTTTCCTGTAATGGAAAAGGTTGCTTATATTTTTGTCGGCTGTTGGTTCTGTCACAGCCCGCTTGAAAATCCTATGGCCATAAAATCGGGTGGGTTCGTGTGGCGTAACGGCAGAGTGCTCGACTCGGAACTAAGGGGTCCCGGGTTCGAGTCCTCACATGCCACCGATCTTGTGCCCTTGGGAAAGGCACTTTACACAACTTTAATCACTTAGTTCGAGTGAAAATGAGTCTTGTGTAGTCCTGTATTTGTCCTCTGCGTTGGTGGCGGCATAAAATAAGTTTTAAAAAATGAGTGTGTCACCACCATGTCACCAGTCACGAAATGTTACCTTAAAAAGAAATCAAATCGCAGGACGGAGGCGGCCTGACGACACTGCCGTTACGCGTTAGGACGTCGCCGTTATCGCGAAATTAGGCCGTGATTACGCGTTTATTACGCGTTTATGGAGTCCGAGGCGCCCGTAAACGACACGCCGCCCGGCTGCTGTGATACGTGTTGAGATGATGTATGACGCTCTATCACAGAGGGCTGCGTGTGGAGGTACTTTTGACCGCAGATGTCAGCCCGCATCAATATCAATACCAGCCGTGTTACAGTAAAGGGCACATGTGCATATGTCTAATACGTCTTTAGCTACGGCGGATAAACAGCTTTAGACGTGGGGGGGGGGGGGTTACAGAGGTGTTTTCGTTTTTAGCATTTTAAATCTGCCTGGTACTCATCTACTGCAAAAATTTCAATTTCCTGTCCATTACCCCGAATTCTGTCACCACTACAAAATGTTTCCTAAGTATGTATCTATATTTCTATCATAAATATATCACCAATGGGTGGAGGGTTGTACCTGCTTTAAAAACCGCGTCGCGATGTTGTACATGTATAAGTTTGTTTCTCACATAAGTTGAGCTTATCTTGTCATCACTATCCAAGTTGCGCTTCTGTTGTACACGTCAGGCGGCGTCAGTATGGGTTATATAAATGAGCGCGTGTCCGTCTCTATTCAGTTCAAAGGCATCCGGTGCAGTTTTTAGGGTTTGGAAACCCGATTTTTCAAAGCCAATATTCTAGTCATTTATCTACATACTGAGTTGAAACCACATTGTCCCAATGTATATAGACCCTCATGGAGCAAACATTCCCGAACTACTGACGGGAAATGGTTACCGGAAGGACCCTGGGCTGATTTTTAGGTACCACCCAGAAAATAAAGGACTCATCTTGGGGCTTGTTTCTCTTCCCCTCCCCCCCCCCCAGCCATAGTGTAGTCACTCAGTAGGAATATTAACGCTAAGTCTAGATTCCCAATGCCTGTTTCCGGCTACACGTCAGTGGAACCAGTGTAAGACCCCCCTGCCGCAGTGTAAGACCCCCCTGCCCCAGTGTAAGACCCCCCGCCATAGTATAGTCAGTAGGAATATTAACGCCAAGTCTAGTTTCCCAGTGCCTGTTCCCGGCTAGCCGGCTACCCGTCAGTGTGACTATTGAAGCAGAACAGATAAGATACATGTAGACATTGATATTCTGCCCAGAGCCTGGCAGCGTCCCAAGCGGATCTCCGATATCGCACCACGGGCGGCCTTATCTTCAGCAGATGCAGCATCCAGACTCGGGGTTTTATAAAATAAACCTGATTTGCTAAATCATCCCCGAAGGCGAACTGGTACTCGTACAGAGTCAAACATGATACAGAAGAGCAATAGGAGCCGGTGTCTGAACTGCTTACTGCTGCTGCGCGTGCGGCGTGCTATTATGAGGTTTGACCTCTTCTTTGAAGGCAGTGGATAATGAATTAACCCACGTTCTGCATAATTAGTGGTTTTTGTGATCTTAGTAGAATCGTTGTGATCTTCTAAATGATGAAAGGAAGGATACATCGTGGAAACTGTTTGGAATAATCTGTTTCTGTTGGTGCCATAATGTGGACACTGGCTATGAAACGTGTTTGATTATGTTATATACCAGAGAACTTTGACTGGGAATTGATTTCTGTCATTTTCCTCCCTCTGGAGGACAAAACAAAATCACGCCAGCCGAACCCTGTGCGCGGAGAGTTCTGGAGACGTATCGGAACTGCGCGGAGAGTAGCGGTTGTGGAGACGTATCGGAATGTTGTTAATTATTGGAGGTCGCGCGTCTCAAGGGCGGACAGGATCAATGTGCGACAGCAGCCGGCTGATCAATGTGCGACAGCAGCCGGCTAAGAGCTTTATTGTTTTGCGTCTGTTCAGCGCTGTAGGACACTTTTCTACTCTGGAGACGTGATCACTTATTGAATTTGCAATAAAACTTTCCTTATTACCATTAGTACTTATTACATATTTAAGACGCAGTTTCCTAGACTCTCCTTATTACTTAAAGACGCAGTTTTCCAGACGCAGTGTTGGACCCCCGCCACATTGTAAGAACCCCCCCCCCCATCGCGATATAAGACCCCCCACC
>NW_017804122.1:23912-40547 GCF_001625305.1 Branchiostoma belcheri
GTAAGACCCCCCTCTCCCTGCCGCGATGAAAGACCCCCCTGTCCCTGCCGCAGTGTAAGAACCCCCCTCCGCGATGTAAGACCCCCCCCCTCCCTGCCGCGGTGTAACGGATCACGGCATCATTTCCCGACATGCCCAATTTCCGCTGGGTGTAATAAGTTCCCGGATGATGTGTGGCGCCATGTTGTGACCTTTGCCCTGCCAGGCGTACGTATTTGTTACAACAGTTGCCACACTGTTACCTGCAGGCGACCCTGCGCGCAGTTTGTCAGCCCGTCCGTTACAACTGTTGCAATTAGTTTGGCAACAAAATCGCCACACCTACATGTGCTAAATCTCCAAGCACAGACAAGGATCCGACTCAGTGTCTAGTTGTGTTTTTGTGGCATTCTATAGTTGTTTTTGCACAGGCCACAGCATACATAGAAAACACTGGTATGTTAACATGTTGACAAAAGCAGCTTCCTTCCACTAAAAACTCTCCCTGTGCCATTGTCACATTGGAAGTATGATGCGTTTTTGTGGCTGGCAGGTCTGAGAGGTAGCCTGGGCACCAGCCGCCGTAGTTAGCGCTGAATCCGTCCGTCCGGCACGCGGGAAGGGACAGCCTGAGGAGGCTGGTACCCAGGCTAATTACGGGCCCTGCAGATGGCTGAAAAACTCGTCACGACTTTCCCCGCGGTGCAGCCAGGATCAGTGCGCATGCCTGTCGGGGCTAGTTTGGGGGATTAGCGGCTCCTGCAGCGGCAAATCCTCCTAAAGACACTCCGTGATGAGGTGCTTCCTCAGTTCCCGAGTTGGTCCCGGGGCGGAAACGGACACTTAGACCCGCTAATGCTGGGACCGACTTCACGGTAGCCGCAAATCCCCTTAACGACCCTCCGTCGGACATGTTCGGAGCCGCAAATCCCCTTAACGACCCTCCGTCGGACATGTTCGGAGCCGCAAATCCCCTTAACCACCCTCCGCCGGACATGTTAGGAGCCGCAAATCCCCTTAACGACCCTCCGCAGGACATGTTCGGAGACGATAATCCACTTTACGAGCCTCGCTAGTCCCAAAGGGCTGATCTCCAAGCAGAGGTTTGGCTGGAAGGTTGGGATCCCGTCTCCAAGCAGAGGTTTGGGTGGAAGGTGACTGTTGAGAGCCCGTCTCCAAGCAGAGGTTTGGGTGGAAGGTGGCTGTTGAGAGCCCGTCTCCAAGCAGAGGTTTGGGTGGAAGGTTGGGAGCCCGTCTCCAAGCAGAGGTTTGGGTGGAAGGTTGGGGGCCCGTCTCCAAGCAGAGGTTTGGGTGGAAGGTTGGGGGCCCGTCTCCAAGCAGAGGTTTGGGTGACTGTTGGGAGCCCGAGTTATTTTCCCCAAGTTATTTGCCTGTGACGTTCGGCGGTAAATCGTGAGGAGGTTTGACCTATATTTGATGTGTTTCTCCTGCCGTAAAACCTGCGCGTGAGAAAGACGTCAAACCGCCGTTACTCCGCGCGGATTTACGACAGTCGTAAACCGGCGTGGGAGGATGACATAAACCAAGCGACAGGTGGTTGCCTAGCAACCAGAGCCAATTTTCCCGCCATTTCCCCTTCATCACGGAGAAAGAGATACGTTTGGAACATGGGCAGGGAAGTTATCATCAAACCGCGTGTATTTTGCTGGTAATGGATCGTACAATCTATCAAACTTCGTATGCGTGTAGTAAACGTCCGTATGAATTCCGTAAAATTCGTATGAATGTTTGGCACCCTTGTTAACAGATCGATGCAACTTGTTAAGTTGCCCCATCTTTTGAAATCCAAATATTTTATCTTCAGGCCGATTTTTAAACATCATAAGTCACCCTAAGTGTAAGAAAGCATATCTCAGCGACTATATACCTAAGCCTTAGTATACATGTACGTAAGTAAGCATACCACCTAGTATATACCGACGGGAACCCCTACGCCTTAGTAAGTAAGCCTTGGTTAGGCCACACCGATTTAATTTTATGGATGACATCCTCTGAAGACCCCAAAACTAGTGCGCGCGGGCGAAAAAAATAAAAATCCGGCCAAAAATAAAAATGCTACAAAACTACAGGAATACCAACCTGGTATTGTGAATTTGGCGCATTACATAGCGACGTATACGACAGGCCGACACATGCTGGATTTTTGAGGAATATATGAATCGACACTGCTGTACGTATGTACTGAGTTCTTGAGTCTTGGAGCTTCGGTAGCCAGGCTGCCGTCAACCAGAGTTATCACCACCATGCACTACCCAGGCCTAAAGCCAGGCCAGAGCCTCGGAATACGTGATCTTTTTTTTTTTTTTTTTGAGATCGGGCGAAAATCAATGCGCGCGCGGATGTCCATCCATAAAAATTAAATCGGTGTGGCCTTAGCACAGACACCATCTATATACCCTAAGCCTTAGTAAGTAAGCCTTGGTTAGTACGCACACCATCTATATACCCTAAGCCTTAGTAAGTAAGCCTTGGTTAGTACGCACACCATCTATATACCCTAAGCCTTAGTAAGTAAGCCTTGGTTAGTACGGACACCATCTATATACCCTAAGCCTTAGTAAGTAAACCTTGGTTAGTACGGACACCATCTATATACCCTAAGCCTTAGTAAGTAAGCCTTGGTTAGTACGCACACCATCTATATACCCTAAGCCTTAGTAAGTAAGCCTTAGTAAGTAAGCCTTGGTTAGTACGGACACCATCTATATACCCTAAGCCTTAGTAAGTAAGCCTTGGTTAGTACGCACACCATCTATATACCCTAAGCCTTAGTAAGTAAACCTTGGTTAGTACGCACACCATCTATATACCCTAAGCCTTAGTAAGTAAGCCTTGGTTAGTACGGACACCATCTATATACCCTAAGCCTTAGTAAGTAAGCCTTGGTTAGTACGCATCTATATACCCTAAGCCTTAGTAAGTAAGCCTTGGTTAGTACGGACACCATCTATATACCCTAAGCCTTAGTAAGTAAGCCTTGATTAGTACGCACACCATCTATATACCCTAAGCCTTAGTAAGTAAGAACACCTCAGCGAGTATATACCTAAGCCTTAGTGAGTACGTACACCTCGGCGAGTATATACCTAAGCCTTGATAATTAGTAGGCACACCGCCTTTACCACACCGACGCAGCAGCAAATCTCTTTAGATCCATGTTTCCATGGGTGTCCGGTGGAAGGGTGGAAGGTGACGTGAGATCGTTACGGTTTTCTGATTGCCCGGTTTTGTGACAGCCGCTTTTTCCACCTTCCCGCTACATGTGACACGAAGTCAATACTAACGTCTGACCGCGCCCTTAGCTTGTCAGGGCAAGACTTCGATACAACTTACTCCATACACGTCCACTTGATCAGAAATAAGTAATTACTAAGGTTACGCCGAACCTTACAACTAAGGTTACAAAGAACCTTACAACTAAGGTTACACCGAACCTTACAGCTAAGGTTACAAAGAACCACACAACTTAGGCTACAACGAACCACACAGCTAAGGTTACAATTTACCTTTAAACTAAGGTTACAACTAATCTTACAACTAAGGTTACATAGAGCCTCACAAGTAANGCCTTAGTAAGTAAGCCTTAGTAAGTAAGCCTTGGTTAGTACGCACACCATCTATATACCCTAAGCCTTAGTAAGTAAGCCTTAGTAAGTAAGCCTTGGTTAGTACGCACACCATCTATATACCCTAAGCCTTAGTAAGTAAGCCTTGGTTAGTACGCACACCAGTCCTAAGTATACCCTAAGCCTTAGTAAGTAAGCCTTGGTTAGTACGGACACCATCTATATACCATACGCCTTAGTAAGTAGGCCTTGGTTAGTACGGACACCATCTATATACCCTAAGCCTTAGTAAGTAAACCTTGGTTAGTACGCACACCATCTATATACCCTAAGCCTTAGTAAGTAAGCCTTGGTTAGTACGGACACCATCTATATACCCTAAGCCTTAGTAAGTAAGCCTTGGTTAGTACGCACACCATCTATATACCCTAAGCCATAGTAAGTAAGAACACCGCACCATCTATATACCCTAAGCCTTAGTAAGTAAGCCTTGATTAGTACGCACACCATCTATATACCCTAAGCCTTAGTAAGTAAGAACACCTCAGCGAGTATATACCTAAGCCTTAGTGAGTACGTACACCTCGGCGAGTATATACCTAAGCCTTGATAATTAGTAGGCACACCGCCTTTACCACACCGACGCAGCAGCAAATCTCTTTAGATCCATGTTTCCATGGGTGTCAGGTGGAAGGTGACGTGAGATCGTTACGGTTTTCTGATTGCCCGGTTTTGTGACAGCCGCCTTTTCCACCTTCCCGCTACATGTGACACGAAGTCAATACTAACGTCTGACCGCGCTCTTAGCTTGTCAGGGCAAGACTTCGATACAACTTACTCCATACACGTCCACTTGATCAGAAATAAGTAATTACTAAGGTTACGCCGAACCTTACAACTAAGGTTACAAAGAACCTTACAACTAAGGTTACACCGAACCTTACAGCTAAGGTTACAAAGAACCACACAACTTAGGCTACAACGAACCACACAGCTAAGGTTACAATTTACCTTTAAACTAAGGTTACAACTAATCTTACAACTAAGGTTACATAGAGCCTCACAAGTAAGGTTACAACGAACCTTACAACTAAGGAGCAAAGGTAAGTGACAACACCACAGCCGACGCGTAGCCGATTCTCCCGATGAACCCAGGATAACTCTAGCATGAGGAGGTAAGAAATGGTCTAAGAGAGAAGAGCATACTTAGTTACCTTCTGGACTGTCTGAAGTCTGAAGTCACCGGTCTGCCGTTCCTTTCTGTTCCCGGGTGCCTTTTGTAGTGTTGAAGGATATGTTCATCCTACTCTCCAAGCAGAAGTTGATGGGGAAGATCGTTTGCTTTTTATATATGGCCCGTTTTTGTCGCCAACCCCACCCGTCGGTGGCCGGCGACCTTCTCTGGCTAACGGATACTGTCTTGCCACCGAAATGGATCTGGTTGGAGATTAGTTCATCAGTCCAGTCCCGCTAAAACAAACACTGCTGTATTTTCTGGTCGGATTTTCCTGAACGCCGGAAGCTCAGGGCGTTTGGGTCGGCTCAGCTCCGTGAGTTTGGGTTGGTTCACAAAATGTTTTTCTGTTCAATCACAGCCAATCGGTGTGTATCCCGCAGGGCGCCTGCCCGGGTCCCGGCGCCAAAGTTTATCGATAGGCCCGCCTCGCGCGTCTCCTACCCTCGGGCAGGCTGGCCTCCCGGCCCGGCAACTTCCCGGCAAGGTCTCGGTGGGACGGACGCCCGGCTTCCGTGGAGCGCGTGCGGTTGTGTACAGCGGAGCGCTATCAGTGGGCAGGCTGCGCGCTGTCTGAATGGGTGGATCCGGCCACGTTATTTTTACACGGGGGAGACTTTTGGATCCGGCCACGTTTTATTTAAATTATAAGTCCGTCAAATAAGTAGTCATTATTATAATCATAATCACCATCATCCTGTTGGCTTTCCACACTGGTTACCGGCTGAGCAATTCTGTGCGACATTCAACATCGCTTTTATAGCCTCTACCAGGCTCCGGGAAGCGGCTGGAGAGAGTAGAAATTGGCATATATCATACCGGGGAAGTCGGAAAAGGGACGTCAGGCCGTTCCACTCCGCTTCCTAGCCTCTACCAGGCTCCGGGAAGCGGCTGGAGAAAGTGGAAAAGACAGATAACATAGCGGGGAAGTTGGAAGACGTGAGGCCGTTCCACTCCGCTCCTCTAGCCTCTAACAGGCTCCGGGACGCGGCTGGAGAGAGTAGAAAGGACAGATAACATGCCGGGGAAGTTGGAAAAGCGACGTGAGGCCGTTCCACTCCGCTTCCTAGCCTCTAACAGGCCCCAGGAAGCGGCTGGGGAGAGTAGAAAAGAGATAACATGCCGGGGAAGTAAGAAAAGCGACGTGAGGCCGTTCCGCTCCACTCCGGCCGGGAAGGACACACGCTGTTTCCAAGTCGAGGCTGTGTTCCAATCAGCGCCGCTCAAATTGCCTTTCCCGCAGGTCTGATGGAGCCATACATCATCCGGCCGTCCTTAGCAACCGTTGCTAGGGATGCTGTGTGGTGGTCACGAGAAGGGCTGTCTGTCCAACCCACGTGATCTTTTCTCTTATATCTGTCACATCTTCATCATCATCATCACCATCATCACCCCCCCCCCACCCCACACACACACATACACAGAAGGAGACAGAATGAGGTAATGAGGTGAGCCTCTCGTACAAGATAAAGTCTTAATAAACCATTACTAATTTCCGTCCGTGAGAACTATGGCAGATATGCCCCCCCCCCCATTACGGCAGATATACCCCCCCCACGGCAAATATGCCACCCCCTCACGCGCGCACGCGGAGACAGAATGAGGTGATCCTGCTGAGGACTTCCTCTCCAGACCTTCCGTGATTACTTTAAGACCCCAGGGGAGGATCAAGTCGTCTTCTCGTCAACGTCTTGGCTTCATCCGTGTCGGAAAACTGACGGAAGCTAAATCCCCCCGTGGACGTAATGCACCCCGGGAAGAATAGTGTGAATGTATAAAACGCTAGTGGAGATCCCAATAAACAAACAAACAAACAAACGTATTAGCAAACCTGGTCACGTTATGATGTTATATTATGATGTTACATAATGATAATATGATTATAAGGACAGCGTTAAAATTTTGCTACTAACACAAACATGTATTTAAGGCGCCAAGCGTATATACTTCTACTTGACTGGTGTATATTCTACTTGACTGGTGTATATTCTACTTGACTGGTGTATATTGTACATCTATATATCCAATAGATGTAGAAGTAAAAAACTACATTTTCTTTGTTTACGCAGCGGAGTGACCCCCAAACGCGTGTTTTGTGTGTGTTCAGACCGAGAGCCAGAGTAACATACAGGTAGCCAGAGTGACATACCGGGAGGCCAGGCCGGCGGATAAACCTGATTTTTCACGTTTGCTGGACTGATGTAGGAAAGAGTTCTGTAGTAAGTAACGCAGCGGTGTAACACACAGGGAGGCCAGCCCGGCGCGCACACACACGCACACACACGCGTGTTTTGTGTGCGTTCAGACCGGTAGCCAGAGTGACAGAGCAGGAGGCCAGGCCGGCGGATAAACTTGATTTTTCACGTTCCGCGCGTCTTTAGAATGTTTCCGGCCGCTCCGTCAGCCGAACCGACAACAATAAACCTGCTCCGGTTGATTTTGCACGTAGAATCACGCAATTTCACACGTGCTTCCTCCAATATGTCTGTGTTTTTCTCGTGTCATCCTACAGGCGGGTAACGTTTCCATCAACTCTCATAATTCCGAATTACAAATTACAACACAGCCACGTTACACGATACATAACTGTTCATACCTTCTTATATTTCTACCTTTTAATCATTACGATAAGTTGAATTTACTTAGTTAAAGTTACTTGACAATACATATATACACATATGTATATATGTGTATATATGTATTGCCCTAACCCCCCTGCCTTGTTTACCTTGCAGGCAGCTCATGTGCGTATACACATGTACATGACTAGTGTCCCGTTTGGGCGCGCCTCGCAGCCGCGAATATCTCACAATTTCACGGTGTAATACCTCTCCCCCCAGGACTAACACCCCCTGCCCTCCTCCCCTGCTGCCCCCCTGCTGTGTTTATTTGACAGGCACCTCATGTTTACATGACTAATGTCCCGTTTGGGCGCGCCTCGCAGCCGCGAATATCTCACAATTTCACGGTGTAAAATGTCGCCATAAGTCTTCACCCTCCGTCTTTAACCCGCTGATCTCCTGGCATTTCAATCAAGGCTGACATCGCACCTTCATTGCGGCACCTTTCCAGGTGTCAAACTGAGACGTCTTCGGCATTCTACGTCTCAACGCCTCGTCTTAAAGATCTAAGGAGAGTCTGAGACGTTAACGCGCCGGCACCTCGGCACTTTAAGGGTTCGTCTTGACGTGAACTTCTCGCGAATCCTTAGCAGACAGACTGGAGCGTCTTGAGCGTCCCCTTTTCCCGTCCCGCCCTTCTTATGGCGGTTTTCAGCTTTCATCGTTTCATTCGTTCGTCCTTAAAGGCAATTTAAGGATAGCAAACAAAAATATTGTAGATAAGAAAAGCTGTCTGACATCTACGTTTGAAATAGCCCCCGAAAGACATTTCTACTTTTCGGGTACCTCCCATGCCATGAATAACGACAATCGGACGATACAAAGTCAGCAACCGTTTTCCGTCAGCGACAAATATGGGGACGTTACAGCGCAAAAGGCTGAAGGACGTGGACTTGCTTTAGTACACCGGGTAAAAAGAATTCAGTAATCAAGTGGCTCCCCCATGCGCCCGTATTTATATTGCAACATCCCAGACAAGTATTATCAAGACAAGTTACAGCATTTTGAAAGGACAGAAGGGTCAATTCATAGGTGAACAAAATCACCATGTTATATAGGAAAATATTGTAGGATAGGGTTCTATTGTTCGATCTAAGCCATATATGTGACGGAGGCTGCGAAGACCAGCTCGTGCATGGTAACTTCATCGCGCGCCATAAAGACGCTGAGTCAGCTGTTTCAGCTGAGCTCAACTACAGTAGCATTGAGCTGGGAAGGTCTCAGAGACTTTGTCGAGTGACTTCATTTATTTTGTATCGTCAACGCTATAACAAAAACATTCACTACATATAACTTATTAAAATATAGTTACCAAAACTTAGCAGAAAAGTTTGCAAAATATTCATCATCCAATATTTACAGCACACAATTACATCAGGGACCGCTGACGTCATTGGAATCATAATAAAAATTATTACATGTATTACTGAACTTGTGACCATACAAGTAGAGGGCGCCAATTTGCAGAACCGGGCTTTAAAAGATCCCCCAGATAGTTACTGAACCGTCCCCGACAGTGGGTTTGCGCCCCTGTTGCCTCGAAATGGAGTGCCCCCCTTTCTCAGAGTGGCGGGAGACCGACCATTCTTAACTGGGGGTGGATGGATGGACGGATTCACTCCACCGATACGAAATGAACTGTAACGTGGTCATCAGAGGTCCGTGAACAAATGAGCCTAAACAGACGACGATTGTTTTTAAAGTGTCCATAAAATGCTCTGTTCCAAATAGTTCAAAACATCTTCTCACCCCACACCAACGAAAAATAGAACAGGCCATAATGCTAAAACATTAACAGACTGCCGGGTGGGGATGTACTGTTTCTCCTTTCCTAGATCCATTTTCCATTCTTGACCGACAAAGATATGAAAAGACTATCTTCAAAGTATGTGAAAATATATAAGTTTTGTATGCATTTGAAGTCAAATATTCTGAAAGTACCGCCAAATGACAAGAACGTAAAAACATTGCCTATTTGATTTCACCTCAATAGCAAAATGTAATAGTCCAAATTCCGACGCACCAATCACGATCCACGTTAGACGCACCAATCACGATCCACGTTCTATTGCCAGAAAAGTTCCCGCCTGAAAACTTCACATTCCGGAGGTGACAGCCGCCGCTAGCCGTTCATCAGAATTGAGGTAAGAATCTATATTTTTCTGCCGTAGAATTTCATGTTTTACCCATGTATTACCAGGTATAGAGTACATACAGCAATCTGTTGTGTGTCCTGGCATATTTTCGCTTATTTTAAAGACATTTCTGACAGGAACTTTAGCGTCAACTTCAGGTTTAGAATTGCCTACTCAGTGACAGGAATGTCTAAATTTTTCTGTCAGAAATTTGATTTTCATGAAATGGTACTTATCTTACAAAGACGTTGGTTATTGCGGTCAAAGCATCGTGAAGGTTGAACTTTTTTCTGCATTTCTTCACATTTCCTGTCAGAAATCTTTGAAACGAAAGCCCGGGTCCATCAGTATATAGTTGCATACCGCTAAAATGAGTTAGATATTGTCTGTCAAAATTAGAAGAAGAATTAATTTTCCACCGAATGTTTACCTCAGAATCTACAGATAAAATGTTGTGACATCTAGTAGTATCACTTTCAGCTTAGTTTTAGCAGATTTTATCGGGAAAATGTTGAGAAATGTTGAGTAGCGCTTTCACGTAGGAGGTGTCCCGGCGAAACGGGCAGGGTGCCCCGTGTGTTGGCAAAGCATTTTAGCGGCGCACTTGCGACCGTCAAAATTTCGAGACAATTTGATTTTCCACCTGATATTTACCTCAGAATCACTAGATAAAATGTTGTGACATCTAGTAGCATCACTTTTAGGTCGGTTTTAGCAGGTTTTGTCGGCGATATGTCTTAAAATGTTGAGTAGCGGTCTTTTCGTAATGGAGTCGCGGGGAAACAAGGCCAAGCCTTACATTTTCTAATTCATGTTGAGTTGTTTAAAATTTCTTGTACCTATCTAAATACAGCGCCACCTGGTTCACCAGCTCGGTACTGCAGAACGAATTGACTAAAGGAAATCTGGTATGACTCAGATTCTGGAATAGATGGAAAATTCTAACTGCAAACTGTCCTGATGTATACTAAAGTTTCTCTCCCCATTTTAACAGATCACCCTTTGCCTGATGCCGCTGTTTCCAGGTTGCTTTGAAGGACACAAGCATGAAGACAAGGCTTGTGAAACAGGTTAGTATCATATAATAGTATGATACTTTGATTTATTGCAATGCCATAAATTCACATTTGAAATATATTAGTGTTTTTCCTCCTTTTTTTTTACAGATCATCCTTTTGGCCGATGTCATGGTTTCCGGTTTACTTTGAAGCAAGCAAGCTCAAGAAAAGAAGACAGCTTGTCAAACAGGTTAGTGTGGTTTCTTGCAATACTGTAAATTCCCATTTGAAGTACGCACCAGACATATTTGGGCTGTTGAGAGACAATTCTGACCTAAAGCTGAGAAAACTTATTCCCTCTCCAATCTTGAAGAAAATATGAACAGAATAAATTCAAATTCATGCTGTTTCTCAATGACTTCTATAGAATCTGATGTCTTTGCTGGAATTTATAACCATGCAGCTTAGAATGTTTCACTATTTGGCAACCAATCTTTTGTAACAATACAAACTTGTTACTTGTTAAATTGTTACATACTTACGTGATTACCAGACACTTTTTGATTGTTAAAAAGTGTGTACTTCAATGGGGAATTTACAGTTACTAAGTTAAACGTAGGAA
Organism: Branchiostoma belcheri; assembly: GCF_001625305.1. Classification (NCBI taxonomy): domain Eukaryota; kingdom Metazoa; phylum Chordata; class Leptocardii; order Amphioxiformes; family Branchiostomatidae; genus Branchiostoma; species Branchiostoma belcheri. The sequence goes on from NW_017804122.1 coordinate 35,089, forward strand.
ACATTTTGGACATATAAAGTGCCTTGTGTTGATCTTTGATAACATTGACAATATGTAGATCTGTAAGACACACACACTTGATCTAAGATTCCTACAGTTAGAGAGATAGCAGTATAATAGCTCTGCAGATGAATAGTTATTGATGTTTTGGAAGTCAGGCATTAAAAGCTGTATTAGATTTAAATTGCAGTCGACTTTCCTAGTCCATTTTGTAAGTGATAAAATGGACATGCAATGATGTAACTATGCACCAGTCTTGCAATGTATGTACGAGAAGTTTTTTTTTATTTGTCCGTAAGTGAAAGTTAAACCGGCAAGTTAAATTCCAGAAGACGACACCAGAAGGCACCACAGCGGATACACACATTAGATTAAGTGTTTATTTTGAATAAAGATTATAAGTAGATACTGAAAAAAATCATGAATAAAGTTTGCGTGACTTCAACTTTACGCAAGGAAAAGTGGAGTCCCCCTTTAGGCTTCCTACAAGTCACGTTAACTGGAATAGAGCGGCGACATAGTTGTCAAAATGTAATTACTTTAACTTTCAAGTACTAAATTGAAAGTTTAAGTAATTTTTTGTTTCTATAAAAATAGACTAGAGCTTTTAGATCCTTTTTATATATCAATGGGTAATTTTTAGAAAAGTAATCTGGTTCTCATGGTAGTTCATTTAGTTTCCAGCATTTGCATAGTCACAAGGCACACCAAACTTTTAACTCATGTCAGGCCAAAGGACTTCACTGAGTCAGACATTATAAGTTCTGTTGAAAAGAGAAGTTCTTTAGCCTGGCCTTATGATCAGCAAGAGGACTTCTGTTGTTTATGTACCTAGATGCCCAGGTGAGCAGCTTTGTTATTTGTTATACTAACCTGCATTCACCATCACCAACCTTGCTGTATCCTTGGGGGGTTAGGGTTCAAGTCAGTGACAAGGGAATGTCCATTATGGCTTAGGGGCTGGACATTCACTACCTCCCTCACTGCCAGGCCTTAAAACCTGGTAGCTGCTTGGCTTGGACCAAATCCTAGACATAGCTGTAGCTGTAGCTTTAGTACTAACATTATAGTTAACATTATGTATAGGTTAGGCCACACCAATTTAATTTGTTGTTTCTCGGATTCGCCCTATCATGTTTTTCTGATTTGCACAAAGAAAAAAAAGAAAAATCAACTGCAAAATGTTCAATGAAAGAAATTTTGGCCCCAATGTTTGAAGAAAGTCCTTTTCTTCCTAGTTGTTAAAGTTTTTCAATGTAACAATGCAACTTTGATTCAATGAAAGTTCAAAATCTATTGTTTTAATTATAAAGTAGCCTGGTATGTTGAGTCATTTCCAGCTATCATGGGGTGTTTAGGCCTATTTTTTACATTTTTATTTCACCCTGTCGCTTCATATTTTTTCTGAAAAAATCCGTGAAACAACAAATTGAATTGGTATGGCCTTAGCCATTTAGAAACTGCATGTTGTATTAACATGTGCTTTCTCTCCTCATACCAACAGCCAAAGAAGCTCATGTATCAGTATAGTTGGTATAATCACCCCTCTGCATGGCAGTAGCTTCGCAGCGCAGGCACGCAGCGTGGCAGCAGCTCTCTACTGGTTATAACAAACCACTTGTTACGGCTAACATTGTTGGTCATGTTCTCAGATTATGTTTGATCACTCCCAATGTCTGTTTAGCCTTACTTGTGATATTGTGAAAGGTAATTTCCAAAAAGGAAATTTCTCGAAAGTCAATTTTCTGGTATTTCCATAGAGAAACTAAGATAAATCAATCCTCTTGGATCCTGTGGCAGTCAGCAGCGGCGTCTTGAGTAGGGTTATGGTAGACAGCAGCATCTTGAGTATGATGATGACAGGCAGCAGCGTCTTGAGTAGGGTTATGGCAGGCAGCAGCGTCTTGAGTAGGGTGATGGGAGACAGCAGCGTCTTGAGTAGGGTTATGACAGGCAGTGTCTTGAGTAGGGTTATGGCAGACAGCAGCATCTTGAGTAGGGTTATGGCAGACAGCAGCATCTTGAGTAGGGTTACGGCAGGCAGCAGCATCTTGAGTAGGGTTATGGCAGGCAGCAGCGTCTTGTCTTGGCTATGGTTATGGCAGGCAGCAGCGTCTTGTCTTGGCTAGGGTTATGGCAGGCAGCAGCGTCTTGAGAAGGGTTATGGCAGGCAGCAGCGTCTTGAGTAGGTTTATGGCAGGCAGCAGCATCTTCAGTAGGGTTACGGCTGGCAGCGACGTCTTGTCTTGGCTAGGGTTATGGCAGACAGCAGCGTCTTGTACCTTGGCTAGGGTTAAGGCAGACAGCAGCGTCTTGTCTTGGCTAGGGTCATGGCAGACAGCAACGTCTTGTCTTGGCTAGGGTTATGGCAGACAGCATCGTCTTGTCTTGGCTAGGGTTATGGCAGACAGCAGCGTCTTGTCTTGGCAGGCAGCGACGCCTTGTGTTGGCTAGGGTTATGGCAGGCAGCGACGTCTTGTTACGGGTCAGGGTTTGGGTTTAGTTTCAGGGTCGGGGTTAGTGGGTCAGGGTTTAGGGCGAGTGTTTAGGGTGAGGGTTTAGGGTTTAGGGTTGGGGTTAGGATAGGGTTCGGGTTAGAGTTAGGGGGTTAGGGTTAGAGGGTGAGGGTTAGGGTTAGTTAGGGTTAGGGTTAGTTAGGGTTAGGGTTAGGGTTAGGGTTAGGGTTAGGGTTAGGGTTAGGGTTAGGGTTAGGGTTAGGGTTAGGGTTAGGGTTAGGGTTAGGGTTAGGGGTTAGGGTTAGGGTTAGGGTTAGGGTTAGGGTTAGGGTTAGGGTTAGGGTTAGGGTTAGGGTTAGGGTTAGGGTTAGGGTTAGGGTTAGGGTTAGGGTTAGGGTTAGGGTTAGGTATAGGCGATTTGAACGTTTTAAGATTAGATTTGGTAGGTGGAAGGATACATAACCGTATCACGACTCTTTTTGGACTAATCACGTGGAAGGATACATATCACGTCTCTTTTGGACCAATCACAGGCGCACCAATTTTTGTTGAGTAATGATCAGTAGTGCGCATGTGCGAGAGTGTAGAATATTTTCCCAGAGCTCTGACTCGTGTGCGTGGTTTTTCAAAATGTCAGGTTTTTAGTCCTAAAGTTCCTTCCGGTCGATTCCGAAACCTTACTACGAGTGTAGATGTAGGTCTAAGGATCACGGAGATATGTTGTTTGACGATTTTCGTCCAGGTTGAAGCGAGTCACGACTACCTTTCCGACGCGTACCGTTCTGTTCCCTCCCTTTGTCTCCATTGTTTGTCCGCCATAATTTTACCGTGAGGCTAGCCACCTTCACCTTCTGGCGCCAGGAACCACGTGATGGCAGGGTCGGTTACTTTATTAATTTCTATACTGGTTTCCTCTTTAGGCTGATAAAAGCTACATATCTGTATTTTTAGTCTCAGATTCGTATTTTATAGAGCATTTTGTTGTGCCGTACCCCCTTATTGTGTTCCTCTGGGACCGCCAACGTGTGGGGAGCATTTCTCCTGTTTTGTGGGACATTTGGTCCTGTCCCAGGGTTTTGAGACATTTGGCCCGCATGGGATCGGCACTTGAGTGGTGGAATTCGTCTTTTCTAAGTTGAATTCTGTGAAATTCTCCTGTTTTCTATACCTACCCCCATCGGAGGGGAACGTTGGTATCGCCCGGTATTTTGCCTTGCACCTATTTTTAGACTGTTACTAAGCCTCGGATACATTCCGAGGGTCTCGTAGGGGTTGTGCAGACTGGAAAAAGGGGGCTCTCGTAGGGGTCCCCAGTACCCCTGTGGGACATTTTACCCTTTTTTAAGCTGCCACCCTAGTATCGAATGTCAATACTCAAAATGTGTGTAATAGGGTGCTCTGACCTGATATGTTCTAATTTTTGCTATATATATAATATTAGTTTTTGTTACACTTTGGTACAATTTCATGGTGCAACCGTGAGTCATTGAATTCGGAACCCTTATGGGAAAGTGTAGGCGGCCTTTGAGTGACACCAGGAATGGCCTAACTTCCCACGGGGTCGGAGCCCGACTGCTTGACTATAACCATATTTGGGAATGTCTTAAGAAAGGGAGAGGATATGACTCACGATGACTGATATACAAAGAATCCAATTTGTTCCAAAAATTTGTGTGTAGGCGGGCAAAATATATATAAGCCTGTGTACTCTTGTAGCTTAGAGCAGTTCCAGAGAGAGAGAGAGAGAGAGTTACAGTTCAGTTCAGAGAAGAGAATACAGTCACGTCACTATGTAGCTCTGGCTCTTGTGTCATTTGTTCCGGGTACGTACATCTACAACATCGGCAGCCATCTTACGAACATGTAAGGGTCACCCATCGGAACCGAGGTCACTTAAGCTACCATGTCTTTGGCATAGGCCTTGACCACACTCTTACAAATTGGTGGCAGCGGTGGGATGACCTAAGTTCCGATGGGTGCTCTTACATGTGTAACGGCCAAATTCGTAGGGACAGGGTTAGGGTTAGGGTTAGGGTTAGGGTTAGGGTTAGGGTTAGGGTTAGGGTTAGGGGTTAGGGTTAGGGTTAGGGTTAGGGTTAGGGTTAGGGTTAGGGTTAGGGTTAGGGTTAGGGTTAGGGTTAGGGTTGGGGTTGGTATAGAGGATTTGAACGTTTTAAGATTAGATTCTGTAGGTGGAAGGATACATAACCGTATCACGACTCTTTTTGGACTAATCACGTGGAAGGATACATATCACGTCTCTTTTGGACCAATCACAGGCGCACCAATTTCTGTTGAGTAATGATCAGTAGTGCGCATGTGCGAGAGTTCAGAATATTTTCCCAGAGCTCTGACTCGTGTGCGTGGTTTTTCAAAATGTCAGGTTTTTAGTCCTGAAGTTCCCTCCGGTCGATTCCGAAACCTTACTACGAGTGTAGATGTAGGTCTAAGGATCACGGAGATATATTGTTTGACGATTTTCGTCCAGGTTGAAGCGAGTCACGACTACCTTTCCGACGCGTACCGTTCTGTTCCCTCCCTTTTTCTCCATTGTTTGTCCGCCATAATTTTACCGTGAGGCTAGCCACCTTCACCTTCTGGCGCCAGGAACCACGTGATGGCAGGGTCGGTTACTTTATTAATTTCTATACTGGTTTCCTCTTTAGGCTGATAAAAGCTACATATCTGTATTTTTAGTCTCAGATTCGTATTTTATAGAGCATTTTGTTGTGCCGTACCCCCTTATTGTGACCTGATATGTTCTAATTTTTGCTATATATATAATATTAGTTTCTGTTACACTTTGGTACAATTTCCTGGTGCAACCGTGAGTCATTGAATTCGGAACCCTTATGGGAAAGTGTAGGCGGCCTTTGAGTGACACCAGGAATGGCCTAACTTCCCACGGGGTCGGAGCCCGACTGCTTGACTATAACCATATTTGGGAATGTCTTAAGAAAGGGAGAGGATATGACTCACGATGACTCATATACAAAGAATCCA
>NW_017804123.1:0-20430 GCF_001625305.1 Branchiostoma belcheri
CACATTTGTAGTCAGCATAACTTCAGAACGGCTTAATGGATTGTGATGATATTTGGTATGTTGGTTAGTCTTAGAAAGACAACGGTCAAGGTCAAATATGGGTCTCCTTTTGGACGACCTTGGTACTGCAGCAGAACTTTCGGTTTTTGTATCTTTTGTCCTGAACATGCTATGGTCTTGACTTTTTGATGACAGATAGCTTATCCTGTGGATAAGTGGTAGGGTTTGATCCCCCCCCCCCAGCAGCTTGTTCTGGAACTGCAGGGGACTTTCTGGCAAAATCTTAAAAAGCCGATAATTCCAGATAGGAACAACGTATTTTCATCATTTTGGTGTGTAAGTAGCTGAAAGAGAGTTGTATATAATTAAATGCAAATTATGCAAATGAGGACTTAATTTGCATAATTAAGGAGGGAATTCTATAATCACAGTGTTTTATATAATAGTACTTTTATACATGTACTATATTTAATCTGTGGCAGATGGAATATCAACAGATACCAATTATGCAACTTATGACCTAATTTGCATAATCAATGTGAAAATTGTGTGACTCGTTATTGGTGAATAATGGGAATTTGATACCTTGTGACATGTGCTAGTTACTTAAAGGTTAACACCACTATGCATATATTATGTTAATGTAGAGGTCATTTGAATAATTAATGAGGACATGTTGAAATAAAGTATGTCAAAGGAGAGAAATTTTACATGAAAAATGTTGTCATTTGAATTTATAAAACCATAAATTAAACTAGATTATGCTAATTACGACCTTATTTCCATAGTCAATGAGACAAATAAAAAGACATATATTTCATGGAGGTATGAGATCTCCGAATTCTTGGTTTTGCATGTTAATCTTTAGGGTGCGCTGGGGGTCCACCGTTTCAATTGAAGTAACGGTGTCCCCCAGGGAGCTTATTGCCTTATTGCCTTGTGTTTAATTTGCCCCTCAGCGAAAGCTTTACAGAAACTGATTAATGTTTGCGATGGTGAAACAGAAACTGTTTAATGGTACCGATAGCGATATAATTTTTTCGTGCCAAGAAAACAAACTGTATATTTTCCTTGTAATCGAATTGCTACCCACAGTGAAGTTGTACGACAGTGAAGTTGTACAGACAAGTTGTACGATTCTTCGGTGACTACCTAGGTTTTTGAATTACTCCCGATCTCTCCGATGATGACTGGATTCGTAAACAAACTCGACACATTTATACAAAAGCTAAGTCACTTATCCGCAAATTTGGTCACTGTTCTCCCAAGGTAAAACGCATTCTCTTCAATCAATCAATCAATCAATCAATCAATCAATCAATCAATCAATCAATCAATCAAATGGTATTTTATTCATAAAAACAAGGACCTTGCAGCCAACGGCTGAATTACGTCCTGCTGTACAACAGTATTCATTACACATTCATTTACACAAGCAATCTAGATCAATAAAGTCTTTGACATGCTGCATCCATGATGGATATGGATGTCACTAAGATAAACAATGACTGTTCAAGAGGTAAGTCATGTACGGAATGATAGTCAGTTTATAACGTTATGTTGTACATTTGGTGAGACTCAGTTACTGGAGCGAGTGGTGCGCTCAGTGGTGTTAGCCAGTGTTGGAAGTCCTGCGATTGGAGAACTTTCCTAGCAAAGTCTTCATATCTTCACACGGAAGTGCAATGTATTATGCCCAGCGCTAGTCCAGCTACAGAGCTGCATAGGTTACGAGTTACCTACCATGATGTAGGTCGGGTCGATGGGTCGATCGACGGGTCGATCTTTCCGGCACTTGGGATTTGGCACTCCCAGCCCCGAGGACAGACAACACTTAAGCTCCTGTCCTGTATAACAGGAGCTTTCAGACTAATTTGCATCATCTTGTCTTGACTTGTCTGACTTTTGTTCCTTTTTCGACTTCCAAAAATTTGTCTTCACTTTATTTGCATATCAATCAACAGGTTGTGTATATAAACCTGCTTTCCCCTCTGGTCTCTCAGTCACTGACGAAAGCTAGTGGATACTAGCTGAAACGTCTGACGTTTTCAAAATCATATCCAGTTGCTTGAGTAACTGTTTTTTGGCATATCGTATTACCTGGATGTCTAACCTTCATCGACGTACCTACCATGATGGCCTAAAATGCTATTGTCCCAGCCGAGAAGTACTCGTAACAGCAACTTATTTGTGAAGATGCGTGTTGATGCTTTTGATGCCAACCGCCGGAAACTGCTGTATTCGTTTGCCTCTCGCTTGATAGGGTCTGAGAACGCCATCTTCAAACTGTTACTTCGTTCGAAGGCTTTTTTCCTTTAGCCTGTTCTGGTGACATCACTGTAGATTGGCCCGCCCTCCTTGCGACAGGATAGCTTAATTATTACCTTCGCCAAGAAGGTTATGTTTTCAGTAGCGTTTGTCTGTGTGTGGGTGTGTATGTGTGTGTGTGTGTGTGTGTGTGTGTGTGTGTGGTTTAGCAAGATAACTCGAGAAGCAGTGGATGGATTGGAATGAAACTTGGTAGGTGGGTAGGTCTTCATGAGACCTAGAAATGATTAGATTTTGGGCCCCCTGGAGGCTTTCCTAGGTACTGCAACTGAACTTCCGGTTTTGATATTTCATGTTCTGGACATGCTGGTCACGAATTTTGGTTGGTAGATAGCTCTTGGGGTAGGGAAGAAGTGACATGAGTTTGGGTCCCCTAGCGCCTTGTTCTGGAACTGCAGGAGCATTTGTTGAAACAAATTTGAAGGACGCTCAGTTGGTGTAAGGCGTCCCACGGTGCCAATTTACTGATTTTTCAGGTCCTTTCAGAAAAATGCCATAACTCAGCCGTAGCTGGTCAGAAATGGTTCAAACTTGGGGGAAAGGCTAAATACAACTTGTTGAGTGTTGAAATATTACTTTCATGTTGTTATATTTCTTATATTTGCATATTTCTATGTCTGATATGATGCATAATTCTTAAACAGAAAACGTAAATCGAGGAACTATAGCCAACATCATAGACAGACGCTTTTTGGAGGGTACATTCTTACATCTGTCACCATTTAGAAACTGTTTTGATATATTTGAAATATTATTCCTGCTTTTTATGAAATATGTTTTTGTCCATTTCAATGCCATAATTTTAGGGTAACCCTAACTTCCTTGCCCTATATCAAAAGACAGTTCATGATAAGCAAAAGGATCTAAACAGGTTTGGGTAGTTCAGGACATTACTAATCATTCTACTTTGAATCTGACATTCCCTGGGCATGGCTATAGTTCCTCAAAATGCTTCAAAGTTAAGATTATGAATCTTTACCTTCTTAGCAAATTCTAGCTGTCAATCACGTCGGTAGGCCAATTAGTCGTGTATTTAGCACCTCTATGAGACGTAATTATCTGTAATTTGCCCTTGCCACAAGACAAAAGGTTGGCAGTCTTTTGTTATGCGCAGTAATTGTTCACTACAGCTCGGCCCAGCTTTCCTTTTTTTCAATATAGGTCTTGAAAGAAAATGTTTTACAGACAGTAACAAATTGACAACAATTGAATGAAAGGTTTATACGGCTCATAGCCTGGGTGCCAGACTGTTACCAGGGCTGCTATGTAGGCTACCTTCTCAATCCAGGGGACAGCATTTCCCTTCCGAAAGTTTTTTCACAGGGTCTATCCAAGGAGGTTAAATATAACCTCCTTAGTCTAACCAAACTCCATGGTCTCTTGGTATATCATATCTCCTTTGTCTAACCGAGTCTAATAACAGGGCCTAGCATGTGTATTGAGGCTGGGAACTGTCTGGCATATAGTCTGAACGGGTCAATACTGGGTGAATTTGCAGAGATTAGCTTTATCGGAAATAGTTGGGGCTATTAAACCTTTTCCAAGATGTTCCAAACAATTTCTAATAACGTACTGTCCACACCCTAATGTTTTAGATACTAAACTGGCACAGCCGAACACTGTAGCCGACCTTGCTCCCGACTCTTAACCAAGGAGGTTATATCACCATCATGATGGTTGGGTGAGCTCGGGAGGCCATGTTTATCTGTTAGTGTTATAGGGAATCACTGTGGCCCACTCTCCTTGTCAGTTATCCCATTTTTTTATGGGTTCTAATATTCGTGGCCCTTCCTAAAGGGGCCCTTTGTAGGTCATGCTGGAGGTAACTTACATAATATATCTTCAGGTTGTTTGGGGGCCAGATTCAGATCAGAATAAATGTGTTGTAACTTACAGCAAGAGCTTCAAATAGAACTTGTTGATCATTGCTTACAGTTGTTTTGTCTGTGTTACTAGTATTTATGCAAGCCTGACATCCGTTCTGCTCTTGATCAGCCAATTGAAAACAAAAGAGAGGGGTACCAATTAACTCCACAGGATGGAATTAGCGCGCAAATGAAATGCAAAACGGCAGGCGGGGCAGAGACACTGGGTTATCACTCAAACTGTTGCATATGTACAAGCTTCAAGACTGCATTTGGCTCATTACAATATTCAAGTAGGTCATTATAATATTAAATGAGATCTTTGCTGTGGTTAACCGTGGGACGCCTTACACCAACTGAGCGATAACTCAAGAACCGGTTGACGTATTGTCGTGATTTTTGGTATGTAGGTAGTTGAAGTGATGCTTGACATAATCAGATGGCAATTATGCAAATCAGGAGCTAATTTGCATAATTAATGAGGAAATTCTATAAATCTGCTTTGTTCGATAATAGAACTATGAAACACTTGTGGCATCTACTTGAGAACGAGAAAAACATCTGAGGATATAGATTATGTAAATGAGGACCTAATTTGCATAATTAATGGAAATGTTTATAATTCCATAGTTGTAACTGCTGCACCCCGAATTTATACTTGCCACATTTGGAAGTTAAGTGAAGGTGAACATCAATAAACATAATTTATTCAAATCATGACCTAATTTGCATAATTTATGTGGAAGTGCTATAATAGCCTTTTTGTTAATAGAAGACTGTCATTGGGTGGAGAATATGATCAACTGATATAATCCATGCAAATGAGGCTCTTATTTACAAAATCAATGATTAAAATTGTATAATTCATCACCCGCAAGGGTTAACATTATTTGGCGAAGGTATGAGATCGTGGAACTCTTGTTTGTACATACTTCGATGTTTTTTTAGATGTGTTTGTGATCTATCTATCTATCTATCTATCTATCTATCTATCTATCTATATACAGATTTATATATCTATCTATCTCTCTCTCCCTCTCTCTCCCTCTCTCTCTATATATATATATATATGAAGAGAGAGACAGGCATAAGAGAGAGACAGATATGAAATATAAGAGACAAATATAAGAGAGAGACAGATATAAAATACAAAGGAAAATTGTTCAGCATTCAGCATCTACGGACAACCCCTATTAGTTTTACACACACACACACACACACACACACACACACACACATATATATATATATATATATGTACTTCTTATAAGTACACTACTGTGAGGCTGAAGGATTCTATCATGATACAAACCTGTAATTGACAGCAATTTTAGAATTTGCAGTGCCGGGTGATTTGGTTATCAACCTACTGGACATTGGTAGCAGGTATAAGATGTATGTTGGCAATTTTTGTTTCAGTCTCCATCTTGTTTTAGCTGCAGACTGTCAGGGATTTTCTTTTTTTTTAACATAACTGTTATTCTTGGTTACATAAATTAAAACATACATAATGTAAATATCTTGATGATAAAAATGTAAGCAATTAATGGACATGACAAAAATGAATCTTCAAGGGAGTAGTATAATGTTCCATAATTAGTGTAATATATTTGTTCTTATGTTCTTACAGTGAATTGTCCTTAATATACATGTATTTTTTATTATGATGCAGCTTGTGCAGTATATGTACTGTGTTTGTGACAAAAATGAATCACAAGGGAGTAGTATAATGTTCCATAATTAGTGTAAGATATTCGTTCTTATGCTTGATATTCCTAGTAGGATTGTATAGATACTAGTAAGTCATTCCGGCTATATGATATTTAGAAAATGATTGAAAGTTTCATTCTTGTCAAAAGGATTCTTCTCCGTCTCTCTCATTCTATCCGCAGTTTCTTACCTCAACAATGAGGCATATGTCTGCAAAAGAAACAAACAATACTTTGCTGGTTTCCAAATTCAAGACAATCGTTGATCGCAGCCATCCTATGCCATCCTACGCCCTGGTACTGATTTATTTACCTGGTCCAAGATAGAGCTGCAGAAGCTGGATAGGTCTGCTACAAAGAGGAATTAGGGATGAAATATACCGTTTGTAGCATAAAGTTAAACAAAAGTCGTGCATTTCAGAGAAAACGCTACCTTGTAATCTTGAATGATCCGGTCCAGAGTCACCTTCAGGTCCGGGAAAGTTGGTCTGTTCTCAGGGAGGGTTTCCCAACAGCACCTCATCACATCGTAACTGTTGGGTACAGAATATTTGCATCAACGGAACAGGCCTGAAATTCTATCATAAGCTGATAGGGCGTAAGTCTTCTCATTAGTGGAACTGTGCAATAGCCAATACAAAAACCGTCACTGAACTACACTAAAACTACGAAGGCCCAGAGTGACAAAAGTGGCAGCCTCTAGATCTAGAGGTGCGCTCACAGGCCTCCCCAGAGGTTTTTGCACACGGCACATGGCTAGATGCGGAGTTCTGAGGGCACCTCTGCGGAGGCCGCAACCTTTGTCGTTCTAGGCTTATGAATAAAACAAGGCTGAATACAAGGGCGTACATCTCCTGAGGACATAGAGCAGGTTTCTCCAGTCTGTAGCCATCCGGCAACAGTTTCATGAGGTCTTTGCCGGTCATCCGACCGTACGGCTTCTTACCTGGAGGATTAAGTATATCACGGTTTAACACAAAATTGTACTTGTGGCCATACATATATTGAGACATTCAGACAAGGTACCTACATGTAAATCATGAAGAACGTATATATCACAGAACAGCGGAAACGGTTGTGTAAAGCATTGAAAGAATGCAATATCACATTTCATAGCTGCTGATGGCGCATAATGACGTTGTGTCAAAAACATGTTTCATTGAATATGTACCTCTTCTCTTGCAAAGTGCGTCAAATACATTGTCTGTGCTTCCTTACCCATTGTCATGATCTCCCACAGAAGGACTCCAAAGGACCACCTGAAACATGGAAAATACAACACGTCTATATTCTCTTTTAACTTCATCCTGTACATCGATATGAATTCTATACTACACAGATGCAAATAAATAGATTTATGAATTGTAGCTATGTGTAGATGTATAAAAGTGCCAATAGCATATACATACACATCACTCTGTGTGGTGTACGTGTGGTAGAAAAGGGACTCGTATGCCATCCAACGGACGGGAAGCTGGCTCTGTGTTAGGAAAAAAGGAAAAGGAAAATATGATCAGAACACATTAGATTGACATATTTTGCAAACGACTCATATCTATTTCACAGCAGCCTCATTAATTGGCTTTTCAAGATTATACTAGTTTTAAAGACTATCAGAAGACGGAGATATGATACCTTAGTGCTTTTGACGTACTCAGACTCCTCGTAGATATCCCGCGACAGACCAAAGTCGGAGATCTTGGCCGTCAGGTCCTTCCCGAGGAGCACGTTCCTGGCGGCAAGGTCACGGTGGACACACTGGATGGACGAACGTTACATTGTCATACCATATGAGCATAGTGCAGTTATATAACACGTGACAGAAACCAGGAAAAACATGAGCTTTTACATTCATCATTTAGAAATGTCAAGGTTAGCATAGATCTAGAGGCTGATGGACAACGATACAGGTTTATAATATGATGTATTTTCTAACCGACTTTCGGTCGCCTTTTTATGTTCCTTCCCCAGTATCTTTCTTTCTTAGATTCTATTTCAACATTGTCTATCATGCAGTGCGTCTTTCGTCTCCCCACCTTAAGATTATCTGTACGTTGTAGTTACTTGTCATCACAACAACATATGATGTGCTAGGTCGGACTATATAGACACGATTTTGAACGTAAAATAGGGCCATGGTCAGATCTCCAGATGCATTTGTGTCTAGAAAAATCAGCAAACGTGCTGTTGTGTACATTGTACCTGCATGGCTGCCAGATGACTCATCCCATTCGCGATGTCAATACCGAACAGAATGAGCTGGTCCATCGGCAGCTGAACCCCGGAGGTGGGGATGTTTTTGTCGTCTGTCTGGTCCATCTCCTCAGGACGGTTGTCCTTCAGCCAGTCCTTCAGACAGCCGTTTGGTGCGAACTCAACCACAAGTGCCAGAGGACCTAGAGTGGATGAACGGATTGATTGATAGATCGCTAATCTGACAAACATTTTCTGACATCATTCGTACCTTTGGGAAAATGACAGCGCTAAGATGGAATTCAACCGGTTTCGACTTTATTCAGTCTTTCTCAAGAATGACAGAGATCGGGCCACTCGTCTTTCTATACCTTTTCCTGTGCTTGTCTAGTGCAGCTGGCGCTCTGTAGCCTGGTATCCAGTCTATCGTGGTTGGGGCAGCCAGTCATCGGGGCTCTAATAGTTTTCGCCCGCCTAGCTCAACAGACCGCCCGGTAGAAGTTACACCTGTGCACGTGATAGAAGTATTGACCTCACATCGCGAAATTTGAATTTTAACCCTAGTATTACCTTCAACTGTGCATGCGCCAACCAGACTGATGATGTTGTCATGACGACCGACAGTGACCAGAATCTCCAGCTCCCCCAACAGGTCCTCTTTGTCCCTGTCTTCGGCAGATGCTGGAAAATTAAGATAGTAAAAAGAAAGATACCACAGTCATTATCTATATCTTACTACTTGTAACAAGGAAAACAGATTTTCAAGCGTTTCTTTTACCCCTATAGTCCATTTTTCTCTTAAACAATATGATGGCTATTGATGCTAGCATGCGACCAGGCAGCATGCTTGCTTTGGTATGTCGAAGGACATGTGTTTATATGAATGTTAAGGGCATGTGTTTATTATGTGCAATGAATGAAAGGCACCTTTCAGTGTCTTGACTGCCACGGTCTGAGTGACACCTCTCTTCCTCAGCTCCCCCAGACGGACCTCTCCAAACTGTCCCTTCCCCAGGACTTTACCGAGCGTCAGACTGGACCTGGGGATTTCCCAGTCAGCGTGAACAGGTTTGCTGCTTTCAGCGGAGTCCTTAAAGTGAGGGGATAACGAATACATGTATTTGCCTGGCTAAAAGCCATCAGCAGCAGTCAACTACCTCATCACAAAGTACGAAGATGTTGTATCACAGATATACTACGTAGAAATCTAATCGTCTTTCTGGAAAGCACGCAACGTTAAGCAACATTGCCATTATTTGGATGGTCCTGAAGTCTGGGAGCAGAGAAATGTCCCTTGCATTGTATTGTGGCCATGTGTAACACCATGACCTTTTTTTAAATCATTCACTCTTATGAAACATTAGAGTTCACATTGCAGACTTAAATTGAAAAGGGTTAGTGAATGAAGATAGATACATGGCAATCTTGGGTAATCGATGAGACAGAAAAGGAGGCAAACCGAATTGTCCTTCAGCTCCTGCAGTGCTTTCTGTAGTTTGACCCTCGGTCCGATCTCAGGAATGAGCTCAGCAAGCACAGAGTCGCTCAGATTCGAGACTACATCTCCATCTATCTTGTGTCCTGAGAAACAGACACCACATCAACAAGCAGTATATCATTTTATCAACATGGACAGTATAGATACATGTATCATCTTTCCTCCGAATCCGTATTGATGTAGCCTTAGCATGATGCAGCGGAAGAATCACAATTAACCCTTTTTCCCCTGCTTAAAAAAAAAGAAACGATGAGCAGAACGGAACTTACGCCTAAATGCTGCAGCGTACTGCCCAAAACCCCTGCACCTCAGGAATTCCACTACGTCGTCCACAGTGACAAGGTCTTGGATGCAGTAAATGGTCTGTAGCAGAAAGCAGTGAATGGTAAATTGTAGCAGAAAGCAGTAAATGGTAAATTGTAGTAGAAAACAGTCATCATCAGTTGAAGTGAAGCATGAAAAAAAAAGTGCATTCAAATTACTATATAATTGTATAGTTACCGTTTCATAAAGATAATTGTCTTCATCCAGCGTCTTACATGCAGGATTTTCAGCTGATTCCGTGGCGGAGGGCTCGTCTCCTTTGATTATCTTCAGATCTAGCTGAACACCTGGAGCATGCTGGTCGTCATTGGCTTTTCTTTTCCTTTAACATATCGAAGATGAATGAAGATGAACTATGAATGATTTATGTTGTAAACAAGCATCGAAAGTTAGCATTGTACATCACGGCTGCCAGTCATGCTGTTGTTGATACAAATAAACCAATAAGTAAACAAACAAACAAACAAACAAGCAAAACAAGCAAACAAGATTACAGTCGTTACACAGGGTGCTTAATCATGACACATTAATGGATTGCGTTTTCTTTGAATAGAGGCTTTATTTTACTTGTAACATATGATCCCTACTGTCACCAGCACAGCCACCAGTAGAGCAGCCGCAACGCCAGCGATGATGGGGACGAGAGGAACAGTTTCTTCTATAAGGGAATAGAAGGGAAAGATAGTCACATCAATCATTTACGTTGGGAAAATAATACACCACTATTGCATTGTTACTAACAACACAGTTAGAGAGTTGTTATTAACAATGATCGTCCATTACGTTTTCTCTTGAGAATCCTTGAAAAGCTAAAAGGGAATTAAACCATCGGGTACCATGCACTTTTTATTTTTTTCAGAAGCTTCTGGCCCCATACGTTGCAGGCGAAGATAATAAACTTAAAGGCAATTGTAAATATTAAATGGAAGGAAAAACAGTTCATAGATATAAATATGTATCATTCTGTAATCCATTGGATTTACCTTGGTTGTCCATTTCTGTGATAACAGGTTCCATGTACCCACTTGTCGTGAATAACTGAAAATGGAAACGTTTCCAATGGATAAGGGCGTACAAACTGTCAATTAATGCAGTTCATATGTAATTGCTGGGCACAGAAATATGAATTGAACAATTACCAAAATCTAGGGTGGAAACTCTAAAGATGACCAAATTTAAACGTTCAACTACATTATACATACTTTTTCCGTGTTCCGCTTGCGTCTCCTGGCTCCAGAGTCCACGTAACATCGCACTGCTGCTGTGTACTTGCTCCCTGACTGGAGCTTCTTATTACCAGGAGTCTGTGCCCGCCTAGGATCGGCGAGTTCACTCCGCTCACAGCACCACTCGTGACCACAGGGTCCCCCGTCGCCGATCTGTACTGCATCGGTTCTTTTGTAGTCGTCTCTGATGGAGGAATGCACAGAGTGTTACAAAGCATGCATCGTCATTGCATTGAAACCACTTTGCAAAATTCTGCTTTACAAAAACGAAAGCTTTACTTCGAGATGTTGAGTAAACTGCCACGAAGCACATGTAATTCTTACATAACAAAGCATAGAAAAGCCTGTGATGACGATACAAACTACAACATTTCACTATTAGACGCCATATTTGTAACCATCCCTGAAACGGATGCTATAGCATGTTTCGCCGAGTGTAATGTGTTCTGGTAATGGTAAGCTACAATGTAGTATCTTTTGTAGAAAGATCTATGGTTCATAATATGAAAGAAACTTACGTCGAAAGTGACAAAGCCACGTAAGGTTCAGTTTTTCCGCCATCAGGAGCGTCCTCTGTAAGTATGACGTCAGGTTCTCCAACTCTTGTTTTCAGGTCATCAAGGCTCTCGGTTTTAGTCATTGTGATGACGATGACTTGGCAGCAACTGTAGAGGATTAATTATGGCAAACCATGCGTAAAACTGGCCTCTGTCATTGTGAAAAGAGGCAAATAAAGAATAGATGGAAAATAATCGACAATGTAGTTGATTCCTCAACTGTTCAACTGTTGCTCATGATAACAAAGAAATGTATGGACACACGTACCGTACAGGACCATTCCTCTCGTTCACTTTCGGAAGAACCATGGGAAAAGATGTTGCCGAAGCGATCGGGGGTGGGCCGGTAGGGAGTACTGGAGGCGGCGGTGGTTCTACATATGGTAAAAGAATACATGTATTACTTAGGTAAGGTACCTTTTCACGTACTGCAAAATTGACCATCTGTCAGAAAAGTATAAATGCTACTATAGCATTGTGAATGCTACTATAGCATTGTGTGAGCTACAAAACGTCACCATGAGCTACATTGTTCTCTTGTCTAAATTGTTGTTTGGAGATGATATGCAGGTGTGTCTACAAGTCGTAATATGACTATTTCTCACCAACTCTTGAGACCCGACAAGTGACCTCCTCCCCCTTGTCTCCCTCGGCACAGGTTACCGCCCGGACTGTGACTCGGACCAAGGAGTTGGCGGGAAGTTCAGCCAGTGACTTGGACCACTGTTGTTCATCCAAACCCAACGGGTCACGGCTGATGACAGGTTCAGACGCGTCAGGATCAGGAAGTGGCGTGTCGACATATATAACCTGTGCGGAAAAATCACAGTTAGTTAACAACTGGTCTAGCTATAGTGCGTGTCACATCTTTTAAGAATTTTGTGGTAACGTTATTGTAGGATGAAAATGTCATCACAAAACGCGGCTTTTTCTGAATCATGTCAATTCCAAGGACTGTACCTACATTGTACCCAGTCAGCCTCCCTCGGGTTACTGTAGGAGCTGTCCAGTTCACTCCACATTCACTGCTTGCCAGTTTTGTCACAGTCGGGGCATTTGGGCCTAATTAAGATGAGATTATTGTTTGTCGGATGGAGATGCGACATTCAAGCAATTCGTAAGTGGTTGTGGACCACAACCACTTACGAATTGCTTGAATGTCGCAAACTTGTGGATGTCCTTACAGACCGCAGGGAATTATATTAGATATGATCATCACAATGCATACAACTTTACGGGCACAAATTTGTGTTCCTGATTTGAAAACTTATACTTACATCCGTCACTCGTACGGGCTATATATGGATGGCTCTCGTGCCCACGATAGAAGGTGTTAATGGCCGATATCTGTCAGACGTAAATGGTCCAAAACAGATGAGTCAGTACAAGTTAGCCTATTCCTTAGCCTAACTAAATTGTGCTAAGAATGCATCATTGCAGGATCAATCACTAGCATTGGGCACCTTTTTTAATGAAATTCTTAAAGTATCCATATATATAGGTCATTTACAGAAAACATTTGATGGTTCGCAATTGGATCAAGACGTTACAGTTTTGACTCACAGTGACAGAGTAGTTGTTGGCAGGCTGCAGGAGTGACGATGTGACCACAGCTGCCAGGTTCTCCTGCTGCAGTCCTGACGTCATGTTCTCCTGGTAGAACGGTTCCCCGCCGGTCCTGTTGTACAGGCTGACTCGGTACGCCTGCAGCTGACCGTGGATGTGGTCAGGGCGCCGCCAGGCTACACGCAGCTGGACCGGCCGGGGGAAGTTTGGCGTCCGGCAGTTACAGTCGTGCTGGTCTGTAAACGTCTGGACAACTGGGGCTGTTGGGTCTGGGAGTCATGGATACATAAGAATGTATGATGTAGATATTGTAGCTTTTGTAGACTCGTATGTTGAGAATCTCTCGCAGTAATGTTTACATCATAGATGTGTACGGGATACTAAAACCAACACTGTACTGAAATGTCTTCCGTGCTATTAACACTCTCGTCAACATTCTACAGAAGCTATTGATATTCAGTACAGTGCAGTACTCACAATATTCCAGTGTCCTTGTGCTGTTACAGTCGCTGAAGTGTCCTCCTCCTGCACTTGTCGCCCCCCGCACCCGGAATGTGTAGTTTGTGTACGGAACCAGGTCTCCGATAACGGTAGTGGTGCTGCCGTCTGACGTGGTAACTTGATGGGAAAACTCTGCTGTTTCGCACGTCACCGATACCCCGTACTGGACAGTGTAGCTGCGGATGACTCCGTTGGTTCTCAGCGGAGGTTGCCAGGTCAGGTGCACGGTGTCGTGAGATATCTGCGCGGCTTGCAAACCGTGTGGAGGGCCCGGTGCTGTTGATATGGAACAGATTTACCGGACTGAACAACATGCAAAGACGGACTTTATGAAAAAGCTCATATTAAAATATTATATTTTTTGCAAGGATCAATTTAGAAACCAACATAGGAATACGTCGATGAAGGTTAGACATCCAGGTAATACGATACGCCAAAAAGCAGTTACTCAAGCAACTGGATATGATTTTGAAAACGTCAGACGTTTCAGCTAGTATCCACTAGCTTTCGTCAGTGACTGAGAGACCAGAGGGGAAAACAGGTTTATAAGCACAACCTATTGATTGATATGCAAATAAAGTGAAGACAAATTTTTGGAAGTCGAAAAAGGAACAAAGGTCAGACAAGTCAAGACAAGATGATGCAAATTAGTCTGAAAGCTCCTGTTATACAGAACAGGAGCTTAAGTGTTGTCTGTTCTCGGGGCTGGGAGTGCCAAATCCCAAGTGCCGGAAAGATCGACCCGTAGCCCCCCTTCCCTGTTGAGGGTGGGGTTGTACATTCTTTCATATATTGCCTCTTTAACACCCCGTTCCCACCAGCGTGTTTCGCGGTCTAAGATATCCGTGGACTCGAGTTTGAAAGAGTGACCCTGGTTGTGTTGTAGGTGGTGGAAAATAGCTGAGGAGTAGCCGTTGGCACTAGGTCGGCAATGTTCTTTGTATCTTACTTTGAGCGGTCGACTTGTCTCTCCGATGTAGGTGTTGTTACAATTGGGCTCCTCACATTTGAGTCTGTAAATAACATTCGCCTTGGTACCTTTGTGAGGTCGGTCCTTAGGGTGTACCAGTCTTTGTCTGAGGGTTGAGTGAGGTTTGAAATTAGTGGCTATGTTGAAGTTTTGGAAGATCCGTCGGAGTTTCTCAGATACTCGTCTCGTCGGAAAATGACACGTCAGCTTTATGGAACTTAAAGGCTTACCCTGACAATATTGTATATATTCGAAGCAATTTAGTAACTCACAAGTTTTATTGTTGATTTTAGTCATAATTAGTTAAATGACCTCTGGCCTCAACCTCAATTATTTTAATGTGTAATTGCAATGATTGTATGTATTCAGTGCTTGTATTTTATGTGTTGTACTGTTAATGAGCCCTGGAAGATTAGCCCCTCATGGGGCTAAAGGGCATCTCAATAAATCAAATCAAACTCCTTGGACATATGGAATAGTGATGTTGGTCTTGTTTTTGTTGGTCAATGGTTTGCACTTCTGGGTTTTCTTAGACTGATCTGAAGGTTTGAGCGCATTGTTGAAAGTCCGGTTTTGGTAGCCACATTTAGCCAGGGCACCTCGGAGGTGTCTATGTTCGTCCGTTTTGGCTTGGTCTGAAGTGATAATGTTGTCTGTACGATGGAAGAGAGTTTTGATCACTGCTAGTTTGTGTTCCAAAGGGTGGTGGGAATCAAAGGCCAGGTACTGATCAGTGTGGGTTGGTTTCCTGTACACTTCGAAACGAAGGTTACCATCTTCCTCTACGATAGTTTTGGTGTCTAGGAAGGGGAGCATGTTGTCATGGCTTGGCTCCTGTGTGAACTTGATGTTGTCATCTATCTGGTTGATGTGGTCAAAGAAATCAGCAGCTACCCTCTTTTTCAATCTGCACCAAGTGTCATCTACATATCGAAACCAGTTGGCCGGGGGAGTGTCATTGAAAGTGCTGAGGGCTTTGTTTTCAAACTTCTCCATGTACAGGTTTACAGCAATTGGTGAAACTGGTGATCCCATAGCACAGCCGTGCATTTGTTGGTAGAACTGTCCTTTGTAGGTAAAGTATGTGCATCCTAAGCAGAGTTCTAGTAGCTCACAAACTTGGTCAACGGATACGTTGGTTCTATCTGCAAGTGTATCGTCGGCTTCCAAGGCTTCCCTGACTACTGACACTGCTTCCTTAGGTGGTATGGAGGTGAAAAGTGAGCACACGAAGTGAGTCATACGAAGTGATGGTTTCATCACCATCTACATGAATGTCTTTGATTTTGTTGACAAAGTCGGCACAATTCTGTACATGGTGCTGAGATTTCCCCACTAGTGGTCCCAAAATCTTGGCTAGAAAACCTGCTAGCTCATAGGTGACAGAGCCTATACTGGAGACTATGGGTCGTAGAGGGACACTTTGTTTGTGGATTTTGGGAAGGCCGTAGAAAGCAGGGGGTTGTTCCGTTGTGGGATTGAGTTTTAGGTAGGTGGGGCGATCCAGAAATCCTTCATTTTGCAATTTCTTGAGAACTGAACTGATTTTCCCTTTAAATTTGTTAGTGGGGTCCTTTTTCAAGGGCATGTAGGTGTCTTTGTCTCCCAATAGGTCCTGTACCTTCCTGTCGTACTGCTCCCTGTCTAAGACTACTGTGCATCTGCCCTTGTCTGCAGGAAGAATCAATATGTCTTGATTGGTGGCCAAATCTTTGAGAGCGCTACGATCTTCCCGTGTGATGTTACTAGCAGGGGGTTTGGAGACTTTCAGGGTGGTAGCTACTTTGGTGCGCAAGGCTTCAGCTTGTCTCTGTGGTAAACGTGCCCGATGAATTGCTGACTCGGTTTCTGTGACAATGTCAATGCTGGGAATCTTGTTGGGCGCTACTGCAAAAAGGATTTCTGGATCGCCCCTTCTCACCTTCTCACCCGATTGCCTGTAGACCATACTGGTCTGTCAGTTGAGAGTCCCAATCAGACTTCTCCAAGCTGTGCGGTTTCCGCACAGCTTTTCGGCTTCTTCAAAGGAAATGTTTGTTCTTTTGGCCAGGATTTTCTTCAGACCATCAGTCCATCTCATCCTGGGTCTGCCAAGGGGTCTTTTTCCAGGAGGTTTCCACTCCACTCCACTCCACTCCACTCTGGATCGCCCCACCTACCTAAAACTCAATCCCACAACGGAACAACCCCCTGCTTTCTACGGCCTTCCCAAAAATCCACAAACAAAGTGTCCCTCTACGACCCATAGTCTCCAGTATAGGCTCTGTCACCTATGAGCTAGCAGGTTTTCTAGCCAAGATTTTGGGACCACTAGCTGGGAAATCTCAGCACCATGTACAGAATAGTGCCGACTTTGTCAACAAAATCAAAGACATTCATGTAGAGGGTGATGAAACCATCACTTCGTATGACGTGTGCTCACTTTTCACCTCCATACCACCTAAGGAAGCAGTGTCAGTAGTCAGGGAAGCCTTGGAAGCCGACGATACACTTGCAGATAGAACCAACGTATCCGTTGACCAAGTTTGTGAGCTACTAGAACTCTGCTTAGGATGCACATACTTTACCTACAAAGGACAGTTCTACCAACAAATGCACGGCTGTGCTATGGGATCACCAGTTTCACCAATTGCTGTAAACCTGTACATGGAGAAGTTTGAAAACAAAGCCCTCAGCACTTTCAATGACACTCCCCCGGCCAACTGGTTTCGATATGTAGATGACACTTGGTGCAGATTGAAAAAGAGGGTAGCTGCTGATTTCTTTGACCACATCAACCAGATAGATGACAACATCAAGTTCACACAGGAGCCAAGCCATGACAACATGCTCCCCTTCCTAGACACCAAAACTATCGTAGAGGAAGATGGTAACCTTCGTTTTGAAGTGTACAGGAAACCAACCCACACTGATCAGTACCTGGCCTTTGATTCCCACCACCCTTTGGAACACAAACTAGCAGTGATCAAAACTCTCTTCCATCGTGCAGACAACATTATCACTTCAGACCAAGCCAAAACGGACGAACATAGACACCTCCGAGGTGCCCTGGCTAAATGTGGCTACCAAAACTGGACTTTCAACAAAGCGCTCAAACCTTACAGATCAGTCTAAGAAAACCCAGAAGTGCAAACCATTGACCAACAAAACAAGACCAACATCACTATTCCATATGTCCAAGGAGTATCTGAGAAACTCCGACGGATCTTCCAAAACTTCAACATAGCCACTAATTTCAAACCTCACTCAACCCTCAGACAAAGACTGGTACACCCTAAGGACCGACCTCACAAAGGTACCAAGGCGAATGTTATTTACAGACTCAAATGTGAGGAGCCCAATTGTAACAACACCTACATCGGAGAGACAAGTCGACCGCTCAAAGTAAGATACAAAGAACATTGCCGACCTAGTGCCAACGGCTACTCCTCAGCTATTTTCCACCACCTACAACACAACCAGGGTCACTCTTTCAAACTCGAGTCCACGGATATCTTAGACCGCGAAACACGCTGGTGGGAACGGGGTGTGAAAGAGGCAATATATGAAAGAATGTACAACCCCACCCTCAACAGGGAAGGGGGCTACGGGTCGATCTTTCCGGCACTTGGGATTTGGCACTCCCAGCCCCGAGAACAGACAACACTTAAGCTCCTGTTCTGTATAACAGGAGCTTTCAGACTAATTTGCATCATCTTGTCTTGACTTGTCTGACCTTTGTTCCTTTTTCGACTTCCAAAAATTTGTCTTCACTTTATTTGCATATCAATCAATAGGTTGTGCTTATAAACCTGTTTTCCCTCTGGTCTCTCAGTCACTGACGAAAGCTAGTGGATACTAGCTGAAACGTCTGACGTTTTCAAAATCATATCCAGTTGCTTGAGTAACTGCTTTTTGGCGCAACATAGGAATATGTTGTGCATTATTTGTTGGGTGTATACAACTTGTCATATCCAAGGATATGCACGCACCTCAATCTAAGCTATGTAGCCAGTTGATGTACGATGTTGCTGTTACAGTAGAAAATAGACTCGTATCAAGCACTTCATACGCTTATGACGTGTCTGAGAATCTGTTTATGCACAGTTATTAAGATTCATTATCATCATCATCTCGTCTGCCGTAGGGGCAACACAGCTTTTAACAATTACATGCACATTAGATGTACAAGATTAAGAAGCTATAATTTGTACTTACGTGCTTCATCTGTAGTTCCACTGGCCCATGAAGGCGGCCAACTCCATCCCAGCGCATTTCTCACATTGACTTGTACATGATACCACACAGCGGGTAACAGGCCAGAGATGCGGACGGTACCGTTTGTGCTGGAAATTCCTGTTGCTCTCCACGGCGAGTGTGGTGTCCATTCACCATCGATGAATCCCCTGTACCTGACCTGGGAGTCGAGGATGTCCAGGTTTCCAGTCATGCCGACAGTCCACGTGACTTGTAGGGCTGTAGAGTTGACGGTGGTGACGCTAAGCCTTACATCGTCCGGACGTTCTGTGTAAGGTAAGAATAAAAAACGGTGTGTGTCATGTATTCACTTATGACATTCCTGATAGCAAGAGAAACAACTTGAAAAAATTCGGTAGTTTCCCAAAATATGACTGAAGATTATATATATATATATATATATATATATATATATATATATATATATATATATATATATATATATATATATATATATCAATTATGTACAAGTTGGTAAGAGAAACATACAATCCACAATATGTAAAAACACACTATTATCCTTGGCTCACCATTTTCGTTCAAGATTGCGGTCAACACGACATTTTATAAATATCCTGGTTACGTCGATGAATGTTAGACTTCAGGTAATGGGATACTCTAAATGATTTTGGAACGATATCCAAATACTGTTATTTGCATTGATATCCAAAACCATTGCTTGAGTAACCACGGCGGTCTGTCACTACGGCATTCTTTCCCATTGCTATGCGCGTTCGAAAAGGTATCGGGTTACAAGACTCTATTTTGGCCTGTTTTGGACTACCCGTAAAATATTTGAAAATACACAAATAATATTTAGGGGTAAATTTCGTCAAATTAAAATGAAATTATCGTCTTAACATCCTTTAAATGTTAGCTTTTTATGTTAAATCAATGATTTTTTTAAATTTCGCTCAGAAAGACGATTATTTTCGGGTTTCCGAGCACAAGTCATATCACGTTTTTAGGCAAACATCGTTCAAACCTGGTTACGTATATTACCCCAGATCCCCGATTTTTATATTTTTCGCAGACTAGGAATAAGACAAAAAATCGTGTTTTAGGGATTTTTTTAATTTCTTGATTTTAAGTCTAGTTTTTGTCAACATATTGGTGAAAAAATTGCTATTTTTTTTACATTTTTTCTCACTAAATTACCCATAATTCAAAATTGAGGCCATTTTTCAAAAATCCCTAAAACACGATTTTCGGGACAACCGTTACAGTCATTTTGAGCCGTAAATGGGGTATGTTTGACTCTCCATGTTTCCAGGTTTGAACGAGTTTTGGAGACATGTCATATCGCCAGAAAGTGTGCATTGTGTAATTCATACTGGTGTAAAGAATCATTACAGGATTCAAGGTCACTCAAGGATACGACAGTAGCTTCGCTACATGTTACGTGTCCACCAAAAATAATAGCGGACATGTACTGTCCAGGAAACTGCTTGTATCTA
>NW_017804123.1:20450-28157 GCF_001625305.1 Branchiostoma belcheri
TAGTTTTTGTCAACATATTGGTAGAAAAAAATTGCTATTTTTTTACTATTTTTTCTCACTAAATTACCCATAATTCAAAATTGAGGCCATTTTTCAAACCGGGACAACCGTTACAGTCATTTTGAGCCGTAAATGGGGTATGTTTGACTCTCCATGTTTCCTGGTTTGAACGAGTTTTGGAGATATGTCATATCGCCAGAAAGTGTGCATTGTGTAATTCATACTGGTGTAAAGAATCATTACAGTATTCAAGGTCACTCAAGGATACGACAGTAGCTTCGCTACATGTTACATGTCCACCAAAAATAACAGCGGACATGTACTGTCCAGGAAACTGCTTGTATCTATAGAAAAGTGTTGTTTTTTATCTGTTGCAATGCACGGAGGTAGAAAGGCTTGTTTTGCCGCTTTATAGTAAATGACCGCAGGTGACCCCGAAATAGAACGCGGGTTCGATTCGAATTCCCCAGATCGAACACGATCGAACACAGTTCGGGTTCTATGACATGTGGGAACTTTGCAGCCCAGATTTGACCACCGTGAACTGTTTTTGAGTAACTGTTCAAATATCATGGTTCCTTACCTCGCACTATAAGTCTAGCCGCCTGTGACGTAAATATGTATACCCCGTTAGCATTAGACGATGCACACTTGTACACTCCGTTGTCCTCACGACCCACAGATGTAATGGTCAATATGCCGGTCACCACGTCTTCACCGTTCACTACTTCTATAACTTCAACCAAACTGATCTGTCCTACAGGTGTGATAGCGCTGCTGTCGTTGTACCAGGTGATCGCAGGTGTTGGCACACCTGTACTGCTGCAGGTGAATGTTGCTTGACTACCAATATTTATTGTTTGATCCATGGGATGTTGTGTTACTGTAGCAGGCCCTGTACAACACGTAGGAAAATACCGCGTTGAATATACCTATACTAACAGAGATAGCAACCGATTGTGGTCATGAGCATAGAATCTGAGAGATGCCTTAATAAATATTTACTTAAAAATGTACACGAGATATGAAAACCGGCCGTCCCGCTGCAGTGCCATAACAAGACGCTAGGGGGCCCAAAACATAACCATTTCGAGCTCTCATCAAGACCTACCCACCTATGAAATATCGTGATAATTCATCTAAGCCTTCTCGAGTTATGCTGTTGACACACAGGCACACGCACACACTGTGACACACGGCCACCAAAGCATACCCTTCTTGGCGAAGGTAACTAGACCGTACTTATCTGACAGGAGTTTCCCTCCCAGCCAGCCGCACATCCACCGTTACACGCTCCTGTTTCCGCGTTACAGACTGAGTTTCCAAATAAACAGTGGCAGGTTTGGGTGCAGCTCGCCCCGTAAGTACCGTCCGGACACGCTAAAGAAAAACACACCGAACAAGAGTTCCGAGATCTCATACCTCCATGAAATATGGGCTTGCTTTGTCATACATTTCAACATGTCCTCATTAATTATGCAAATGACCTCCACATAACATAATATATGCATAGTGGTGTTAACCTTTAAGTAACTTACACGTCACAAGGTATAAAAGTCCCATCATTCACCAATAAGGAGTCACAGAATTTTCACATTAATTATGCAAATTAGGTCATCATTTATGCATAATTGGTATCTGTTGATGTTTCATCTGCCACAGATTAAATAGATTTCATGTATAAAGGTACTATTATATAAAACACTGTAATTATAGCATTTCCTCATTAATTATGCAAATTAAGTCCTCATTTGCATATTTGCATTTAATTATGATTTTTCCTATCTGGACTTATTGGCTTTTAAAGATTTCGCCTGAAAGTGCCCTGCAGTTCCAAAACAAGCTGCTAGGGGGACCAAACTCACACCACTTATTTCTGACAGAAAAAGCTATCTGTCACCAAACGTCAAGACCATATAGCATGTTCAGAACAAAAGATACAAAAACCGGAAGTTCTGCTGCAGTACCAAGGTCATTCACCAGGAGGCCTATATTTGACCTTGACCTTTGTCTTCCTATAGCTAAGACTTACCAACATACCAAATATCATCACAATCCATAAAGGCGTTCTGAAGTTGACAACAAATGTGCGGAAACACAAACACACAGACACACACACACACACACACACACAAAGACAGACAGACAGACACGCCAAAAACAATGCCTCCATTTTTCATGGAGGTACAAAAAATGATTCCATTAGTTACGTTAAAGACATAGAAACAGTAAGATTTGTTTCCTGACTGACTGAAAGAATGCAATCGCAACTGAAAATATAGTTTTAAAGATGGTTTTAAAATGAATTTTGTGAACATATTACCGTCTTGACACGTCATTCCGGTCAGCCCAGGAGGACAGGTACACCCTACCGGATCCGGAACCGTCATCAGCTGGCCCTGACAGCCTCCACTGCAGCTGAACCTACACGTCTTACCGAATCGTCCGGACGCACAGGCTGTTTTAACAATGGAAAAGTCATTGAAGCTGTCAAAATGGTGTACAGAATCATACAAGCAATGATTTATCCGTTTCTTTTGAGAATGTAAATAGAAATCTGCCAGTAACATCCTAGTACTGAAATGATATTCTGTCACCAAAAATAGGAGACCATAGCATGTCCAGGACAAAAGATACAAAAACCGGAAGTTCTGCTGCAGTACCAAGGTCAGCCACCAGAAGGTCCATATTTGACCTTGAACTTTGTCTTCCTACGACATAACAACGTACCAAATATCATCACAATCCATAAACTCGGCGTTTTGAAGTTATCACGGTTGCTACAAATGTGCGGGAACACACACACACACACACACACACACACACACACACACACACACACACACACACACAGACGCGCCGAAAACAATACCTCGGCCATTTTTCATGGAGGTAATTAATGTGATGATCCACCCCACCCCCACACCCTTACGTATGCATCCATGTGTAAGGAAACGTCATAAGGTTTTTGTTGTGAAATTGCGGCCCACAAAGGACGACCGAGACGCCATCTTGAATGTGTACATGTACGTGAATAGACTTACCCCTGACTATGAGCCTCATGATGCCCTGTTTCCTGTCAGAATATGCCCCGTCATAGTAGCACTCATAGATCCCTTCATCTGAAGACTGGACGTTGTTGATGTTGAGTGTGAGAGCCGTCTGACCCTGTAGGACGACTCCGTTCTTCCTCCACTCCAAGTCTCCAGTCCTGGTGGAGGCAGGGTTCCGAACCATCTCTAACGTTACCGCGTCTCCCACATTCACGGTACGGGAGAACAGCCGGGGCCTCACGTCGGCTGAAATGGACAGTTTTCGTTTGTTGAACAATGACGCTGGGACTTGGGGATGCATCTATCTATCTATATCTAGACAGAGAGAGGGGGGGTGGAGAGAGAGAGAGAGAAAGACAGACTGAGAGACAGAGACAGGGAGATAGAGACATAAATAAAGGCAGAGAGAGAGAAACAGAGCTAGAGAGAGGGAGAGAGAGAAAGAGACAGAGAAATAGAGACACAGATAGATATGCAGGCAGAGAGAGAGAGAGAGAGAGAGAGAGAGAGAGAGAGAGTCTAATAACAATCAATACATATCATGAAATTTCGAATCTACAGAATATCCCTACCGTCTTCTCTCATCTTGAACGTGATCACTTTGTCCGTAACACCATTTTGACGAACTATGCAGGAAATGGCGTTTGTAAGATGAATCGGGGCGTTATTATTTCGGGTGTCATTATACCACACCCTTACACGCAGCGGGTTGTTGATGAAGGTATTCCTGGCTGAAGTAAACCCACGTCCTGACCCTGTGTCTAGTTCAAGCCCGAACTGATACCCTCTTTGGTTTATAATTGTTCCGGTGCGGTAGCAGTTCAACCAGGTGTAGCCGTTTTCCGGTATGTATGGAAACTCGCTGGTTATCGTCACGTCTGCTACTCCTGGGGTAGTAAACACAGGTAGTGTTAAATTTCTATACAACACAAGTGGTTCGACGGAGAATAATAGATAGAAATATATTTCATAAGTTTTATAAAATATAAGTTTTGTACACGTCTACCTTCACATTGCTATCGGTACAGGTTTGTGTTTTAACACTACTCTCCAAGCAGAGGTTTGGGTTTTGGGGGTTTTGGCGTGTTTTTAGGCTTTTTTTATTGGGGTTTCTTTTTCTGCACTGGAATGTTTTTTCACCCAACCCAGTGCAAAAAAGAAACCCATAAAACACGCCAAAAATAACCTGAACCTCTGCTTGGAGAGTATTTTAACACATCACTACACAAGTATAGACTCATCTACACATGCAAGAATGAATTCTTTGAAACCTTTTGTTATGTCAGACGTTAACAATTACTCAGGACAAGTCAATTCACAGGTGTCGAAGCAAAAGTTCAAAGAATCCGGAACTGAGAGCCCGATATAAATGTCCATAACCTGGGTAGTTTACCTTTGAAAAATGTTAACTTGTTACCTTCATGAAAAATGGAGGTATTGTATTTGGCGCGTCTGTGTGTGTGTGTGTGAGTGTGTGTGTATGTATGTATGTGTGTGTGTGTGTGTGTGTGTGTGTGTGTGTTTCCGCACATTTGTAGTCAGCATAACTTCAGAACGCCTTTATGGATTGTGATGATATTTGGTATGCTGGTAGGTCTTAGGAAGCCAAAGGTCAAGGTCAAATATGGGTCTCCTGGTGGCTGACCTTGGTACTGCAACAGAACTTCCGGGGAAAACAGATGTGCGGGGTGGCAGGGAAAACAGATGTGCGGGGTGGAGGCAGCACCTGCCCGGTTTGATTAATGAGGTTCTCCCTTGGGAAAAGCCTACATGACTATATCCAGGCCAAAGGTGCTACTGTGTGTTTGAAACCAAAAACTTGCGTTATTTTGTTCTGTACTGTAGTGTACTGTGTAAAAACATTTAGAAAAACTCATATATTTCATGGAGGTATGAGAATTCTTGTTTCAAATATTATCACTACTAGTCAATAGTGCCACGAGGCCCAAAGTAAACAGAGGGACGTATATACTGAATAGCATTTGAGTTATTAGTTGCAGCGTTAGACTTGCTGTCTTAGTCAACACAATGCCCCACTGTATTACTACATGTACGTTTGTCTGTAGGGTCAACGTGATGCCCCAGGCATGTTCTTCCTTTTGTCAGTCTGTGTATAGGGCTGTCACACATGGACAACTTTCAATGTTTTCTCACGACCTCTCTCTCTCAGTTCGTGTTAGGGAGTAAACAGTATCGTTAGATATAATCTGTGCTGGTATGTTTGGTAAACAAGGGCTGACATGCGCCATTGACCGTAGACATGGGCCAGGATGGATTTTTTCACGTTTTTTAAATTCAATTTTCACAGGATTGTGACAGTGGTGGTGGTGTATGTGGGGGGGGGGGTATCTGTTTCTTCTCGCTACCAACAGCCGGGCGACGGGTCTACACCTTTTAGCCGAGTGGTTAGAGCGTCGGCGTGTGGCCCGGGGGCCGTGGGTTCGAACCCCGGCCCGGGACCAGGAGGGGTTTTATCTGTTTCTTCTCGCTTCTCTTGTTTCGTACAGGAAGACAAAACACAAACATAAACAGACATGCACGGCACAGGCACTACATCAAAATAAATAAACACAAAATATTACAAAGTACGAAAATATGATTGGAATCTATTCAGTAATCATAGTTGATAACAATTTGAACATAATGACTTGAAACACAGGACATCTTACCTTTGTAAGATTCTACTCCGGGTGATACAAATGAGTTTCTATGTGATAACAACATGCTTCGGGGAAATAGCTTTAATCCACTGAGGCATGTAACAGACTTGGGTAAGTAACTTTTTTCTGTACACATTATAAACAGCTACCAGCATTTTGCTTTCTACGAAGAAAATATTGGCGATAATCCATAGTTTACTTTTATCCTTTTCTTGAATGTTGATGTCTTACCAACACTGAGCAGTAAACCTTTTAAATTTGCAAACCAGAAGGTCAAAGCCTGTGAGCCTAGGTCTATTCTTTATTCCTCTAAAATGGTCCTGATTAGTCTCTACCAGACAAACAACGCGGGTTCGAAAAAAGTAAAGTTTAGCAAATAGGGAGAATAACTGACTAGGGGAGTTTAGCCAGCATAGAGTTCTTTTGACGGACTGACTCTCTTGGGCACTGAACTATTTCCCCCCCTTTTTTTTACCAAATTCTACGATCCGTACCCCCGTAGGAAGGCCTGCTGATGGAGGCTAGTTCCTCCGCATGTTGTAGGCGATAGAATAGAAGTACACATAGTAGATCCTCCCTGTATAACCTGGAAACCAGACTGTAGCCAGGGTCTACACAGGCCGATTATTCCTACAGTATGGCTTCTATTCTGATTTTCGGGACTGGTCCCAAATATTTGAACAAATTTTGGGGTCAGGCAGAAACCGTCACGACTTTGCCCCGGATATCTTTTTGGAGATTATTTTCTGTATTTACTTCCTTGTGACGTCATGGTAGTAACCCATTCTTATTATTCAGTGACTTGGCCTACATTCAGTTATACACCATTCTGGTCGCGGACATGACTCATCAGAAATAGAAAAACAAGATCCTCTTATGTAAAGCTACGTGAATATGACAAGAATGTAATGAGTTCAGGGGGGGGGGTGAATATCAACTATCTTGAAGGGGGGGGTAGTAAAAATGCAGAAGACTCAAACAAAATAGCGCACGATTTTTTAAAAATCCCCATTGTATCATTTTACACACAAGTTGCATTCTACTCTTGACTTTCTCTAAAATTTTCAAACAGGACCTTTTGACTTTTTTGTTGTTATGCAAACCGTCGGCCATTTTCGAACTCCTATGACACTGCAGTACATTATTACAAAATTGTTGCCAAGAATTCAAGGAAGTAGGTGCAAAGGATAGATCACAGTGGATCGTTTCAAACTCTGTGTATCTCCTTGAAGAAGTTATAAGAACAGATAACACTGTTCTATAAAAGACAACACATCACTTAATACATCTTTAAAACATTCCTGAAACACTCCATAATAAGCATCGCCCTGTACAGTACTAGAAACAAGCGTCTGTACAGTGATATGATATGAGACATCTGTCAATTTTGATTGATAGGGGATGGATCGGGAAAGATTGTGTGTGAGAAAACTTTGTTTACGTTTTTTATCGCTTACAATGACTATACAATGGATGCGGAAATACATGTACTGAAATTGATCATATCTACATGTGTGATAGCAGCAAGCGAAAGGAACCAGCATCATACATTATATTTCCGTGATGTTTCTTGAGAAAATTGTCACACCTCAAATATTAATCCCATATTAATACACATCATAAATCATTGCGATATTCTCACATGATATGCCGAAAAACGCCTCCTTTAAAAAATTACAAATCCTTTCAGTTCCTGTTTTTTTTCGGTATCTGTTCCCATAACTACAAACACATCAGAACCCCTAACACGCACATTACGCTTGTTGGGACAGTGTCTTTAGTATTGGGGAGGGGACCATGGTGTTATATATGTTATACACGGATTGACATTTCAAAACATGAAGACTTCAAAGTATATCGAAAGAAAGTATCTTATAACTGTTATCCTGTCCTAGCGAGAGTTACCAAATTCTGACAAAGTACATTTACGTAAATAATTTCATCAGCTTGGAAGATACTTAGGGTATAGAATTTTCTTCTTACACAACCAGTAA
>NW_017804123.1:28748-41486 GCF_001625305.1 Branchiostoma belcheri
ACAAACTGGTCAACTATTGTTTTGAATTATTTCTCTAGTATAAAGCGCATGCCATAATTGCATTCTTGTTGGAATTAGAGAAAATGACGTACCTTCTATCGTTCTAATATACGTAATGCGACCGTGCGAGTAGGAGAGTCTTCGGTAGAAGGTAGAACGATAGAAGGTACATCTCTAATTTCAACAAAAATTCAATTATGGCATGCGCTTTATACTAGAGAAACAATTACAAAACAATAATTGACCAGTTTGTCGATAGAACTTGTTGGAAATATTACATCGAGGAAGGGGGAGGGGTGGTCTTACGTCATATCCGTGATTTTTACTAGGCATTATGGGAAGTGTGAAATTGGTGAATACAGATGCCCGAGGTGAGGCCACAAAATCAAGCAGACGTGAGGAGGGAAGACGATACTCTCAAAGCAGAGGTTTGGGGGTATTTTTAGCCTGTTTTTAGGCTTTTTTAAATAGTAGTTTTTCTTTTGCACTGGATTTTTTTCCAAACTTGGGTTTGGTGGAAAAAAATCCACTTGGGTTTGGTAAAAAAAAAATCCAGTGCAAAAGAGAAACCCCGATAAAAAGGCCTAAAAACACGCTAGAAATAACCCCAAACCAAAACCTCTGCTTGGAGAGTAGGAAGATGACAAAACCAACACGGACAAAAGAAACAAGACACAACTAGTAAATTCGGATCGCGGAGGACTTTACTTTGATTGAGCTTCAGGCACAGAAATTAGAAGGCACATTTCTCACATCATTTACCTTCGCCAAATGATGTTAACCTTTCCGGTTGACGAAATATACAATTTTAATTATTGATTTTGCAAAAAAAGAGCCCCATTTGCATGGATTACATCAGTTGATCATATTCTCCACCCAATGACAGCCTTTATTTCAACAAAAAGACTATTCTAGCACTTCCCCATAAATCATGCAAATGAGGTCATAATTTGAATAAATTATCTTTATTAATGTTCACCTTCACTTAACTTCGAGAATTTTTCAATGAACGCCCCTACAGTTCCAGAACAAGCTGCTAGGGAGCCCAAACTCATGTCACTTCTTTCCTACCCCAAGAGCTATATATGAACCAAAATTCGTGACCCTAGCATGTCCAGATCGCGAGATATCAAAACTGGAAGTTCTGCTGCAGTACCAACAAAGGCCGCCAGGGGATTAAAAATCTAATCATTTCTAGATCTCATCAAGACCTACCCACCCACCAAGTTTCATGACAATGTAAATTAAACTTCGTAAGTTATGCTGTTCACAGACAAACAAACGGACAAACAGACAAACGGACAGACGGACGAACGCTACTGAAAACATAACCTTCTTGGCGAAGGTAATAATGGAGTTTTCTTTACACAACCGGTTAAGTCTCTCATCATCTGATAGGATTGTGTTCTCGCCGTAAAAGCGCCACCTACATATAGCGATGAGAAGCAGTACTCCAGTCAGAATCTCTGAGGAAGGTGTCTAACGGGCATCGAAACGTACTGCAGGTAAGAGACTGTCACGGTTGTGTATAAAGTAAACTCCTGTTTAAAGTTAAAACTTTTGGTCGAACACAAAAAATTCTCTCACCTAGAGCTTTCGACCAGTCACTCTGGTCTTCCTCAGTAAACTGACCCAGTGAAGCTTGTCACGTGGCTTCTTTGAAGTGTGACGTTGACACCGGGTCAAGACTATTTCTTGAGAGGGGGGAAGGAAGCCATATACATCAGGGCCCATCACCCTACATTGAACCGCGACGGGGGCCGACATCGTCTACAAGATACCTTTGACCCAGTGTTGACGTCACACTTCAAAGAAGCCACGTGACAAGCTTCACTGGGTCAGTCTACTGAGGAAGACCAGAGTGACTGGTCGAAAGCTCTAGGTGAGAGAATGTTTTGTGTTGAAGCAAAAGTTTTAACTTTAAACATGTAACTAACAACACAGATGAACTTTCATGATAAAATAAACTCCTGTTGCTTCTTCCTGCCGGAAACGAGTGTTGCTACCTTTTCAAACCCCTGCAATACAGCCATTGATTCCAACCAGTTGGAAACCAGAGTTCTCGACTAGATAGTCCAGAAGGAACACTGAGATCATGTAGCTATCAGGGTGATCGGAGTTGAGGCTCAGGATACCCCCGTTTCGACCTAAAGCTGTACTGATCATCCGCAAAGCTTTGGGCACCCGCTCCACGTCTCGGTAGTAGTAGTAGTTGTTGTACGTGAGCAGCGTTCCTGAATGTAAAAAAAAAAAAGAAAAGTTGTATAGGTTGTATTCACCAGTTTCCCATCCCCAGAATGCTTAGC
Organism: Branchiostoma belcheri; assembly: GCF_001625305.1. NCBI lineage: Eukaryota > Metazoa > Chordata > Leptocardii > Amphioxiformes > Branchiostomatidae > Branchiostoma > Branchiostoma belcheri. The sequence goes on from NW_017804123.1 coordinate 31,055, forward strand.
GAAAACAGGGGGCTAAACCTCATTTGCATAGGACAGGAAGGCATCGGAATGACCCTGGTGACGTTAAACAGCTTGTTTTTCAGTGCGTGTGTTTTGAGGTGTTGGGGCATTTTATGTTCAAGTTTGATTAAATTACTATGGGTTGAATCTGACAACAAATAGAGAATGAATTTTTTGGACTGAATTGTTTGTAACGTATAGTGGTAAACGGTGCTATACTGATGCTGTAACGTTACAAACCACATGTTCCATGTTGAAAAGAACACAAAAACTTCATTCTCTATTTGTTGTCAGATTCGACCCATAGTAATTTAATTAATGTTGAGCGTAAAATGCCCCAACACCTCAAAATACAGTGAAAAGCAAGTTGTTATATTATACTAACTAGGTACGTGGTGTTTTGACGTGCAAAGACCTACCTTTCGTCGGTGGAAACCGTGCGGTTGGGTAGACCACACGCAGGTTCCTCTGTGCTGCAGCGCCTGTGATGTCCTTACCGGTACTGGCCGGGAGGTAGAAGGCCGGCTGAAGACCAAGCTCATGGAGACTGAAGTACCATCGCATAACAGAAGTGACGGTAAGAATGTCACACATCATGGAAGATCTTACCACTATATTAGTAGTATGTGATATTTTTGACATTATTGATCGATAGTAAATATATAACAAGTGCGGTTTTCAACTTTATTTCGCAGACAGGTCATTTTATTTGATTGTTATCTGATTTGCACACTGATTTGTTACGCCAGTCTTCCTTCTCTTCATTATTATACAATTTTGTATTTGTTGATGTTTGCTTTTATTCTTTAGAGAGAGGGCCTAGATAACTATTACTTATGTCCAGTCCTCAGAATAAAATATTTTTATACATATGTGAAAGAAGTTTTTATTTACAATTATTACCACGGTGTCCAAAACTCCCCCTTACTTTCCCACTGTCCCCTACCACGAGAAAACAATTTTACTACTTAAGTCAAAGAACCCACATATCATAGAAGTGGAAACATTTGTCTTCCATTGCCCCAAAAGAAGTCAAATCCAGCAAAACTAGTACAATGTAGGATGTAGTATAATGTTAGACGTAGTATTTTATTTTTCCATACATGTTGTTTGTACCTGCAATTAGCCATCAGGCATGTACTCGTATTTGCAATAAAGTTTCATATTTAAAAACTGACCGGAGCACACTGATGATGAGGTTTGTACGGATCCATCTCGGGTTGATGATGTCGAAGTGTCCCGGCGGGTACGGATGACCCTCCCGGACACCGACGGTGTGGTTCAGGGACCAGTTCAGGACCATCTCGGGGAAAAGCTCGGCAAAGTCTCCGTACACAAATACGCTGAGAAATCCACAAGAAAACAATTACTCATGACAAGCAACTAGAGATATACACTAAAAAACAGTTACTCAAGCAATTGGATATGATTTTGAAACAGTCAGACGTTTCCGGTAGCATCCACTAGCTTTCGTCAGTGACACTGAAGAGTTGTCAGAACAGCAGGTTTAAAGTACGAAATTTGATTGCTATGCAAAAAACGTGAAGACTCTAGTGTCACTGATGAAAGGCATTGGATGGTACCTGAAACGTCTGACCGTTTCTAAAATCATATCCAGTTGCTTGAGTAACTGTTTTTTTTTTTTGGCGTATCTTATCACCTGGATGTCTAGTCTTCACTGACGTAACTAGAGATATATTTTGAAAAATGTCAGACGCTTTTCGTCAGAAATCGTACGTCATGTAATTTGTGTAAAACAACTTTTTTTATCGCATCACGCCCTGGCATAACAACCGACTACAAATTCTTACCGCACAGGCTCACTGGAAAACGCAGCCTGCGTTGAAGATTCCTTGAATTGATTTGAAGACAGTACTAAATCCAACTCTACTCACCAGAGAAGTGTTGCGAAACATTCAAATGTTTTCACATATTAGGCTGTGTGCCCAATCTACTCTGGAAAGTTCCTAATTTTTGGCAAATGGTCTTCTTTAAAAAACATTAGATCACAGAGTACTATTACGCGATCACATATATAGAGAGAGTGGTACAGGTACTGTGTACGTGGCAATGATATCCGTACTTATTTCTTGACATTAAAACATTGAAAACATGAAAAAAAATTCAGGCGACAAGAAACTGAAACAGTATATCTAATCACGATAATATTGCCTTGCATTAGCATCCTGTAATACTCTTGAAATATGATATTTTTTCCTTACCTGAGTGGTATGTAAACTCTGTAAGCTCGGATGGTTTCGATCAGTCTGTGCGCCATCTTGGCGTTCATGCCCACCTCTATGACCAGGGAGACCCGGCCGGGAACTGACGGGCTACCGAACCCACACGACCGGTAGACAGCCCCGGCTGTACCGCTGGTTCCTCGGGGGACCTAAGCAAAATTACACGGATTATTCCTAAAGCTATATTATTATTTTATAATTATGTAAGATTTTTGCGCCAAACTATTAGCGTCGATATTTCGCTTTGACTCAGCGCAGCGCGAGAATAAAGTTACGTCAGCCTGGTCAGGCCCGAAGGCTCCTAAAAAGAATGTAAACAAACAACATGGCCGCGATCCGCGCTAGCGCCGAGGAGTTAGCAGTTTTCCAACACGTTTTTGCGGTGCAACAACGTTGATCGTTTACTCCCCAAATGTCATCATGAACCCAGGTAGGCTTTTAGTGCAAGAAAATGTGTAAAACAATGATATTTGAAATAGTGCAAATCTTACATTATATCGCTTTAAACGTACACAAATCCTGGTCCTGTAAAGGGGACCCAGTGCCATAGTGACCAGCGGCAGTTATGAACTCTAATCTCCAGATAGTAAATAAAGAAATTGTATGGAGGTCACGCGTCTGGTCATTCTGCCTGAAGAAGGTTGAAAACGGTGCAACCTGTGATTGAAATTACTGCAAAACTTTAAACATTTGTGATGGTTTCATTTTTATGAATTTCATGAATTTTCATGAATTCTTGTTACAACATAGGCCGTGTTTAAGGCCGTGTCTAAACGGAATCACCCAAGGCGGTTTACATGTGGTTTACCCCGAAGCCGGTTTCAAGTGGCTCCATGTGAACGCTCCGAAATCACATTGAAAGCGCCTCGAGCCCAAGCCACTTCTAGAGGTGGTTTCGAATCGGTTTCCCCGCATCGCGATTTGCGTCTGAACGCAATGTGATTTCAATGTGACTTCGCCTGGTCATGGATTACGGAGTGATATTTCTTTATTTATATGCAATACCAACTTTTACGTGGCAGCAGTAATGGTCAAATAATGTGTCCGTTCTAGGGCGAGCTTCACCGCCTCTGGCGGGACCACGTCGGCATTCGGCCGAGATACGCTGGGAGGGGGGCATCAGCAAGCAGGTCGTTGACCTCTGACATTAATAACACGCCGCCTTGCGTGTTATCATCAAACAGCAATAAATGTAGCTCAAGCGCATTATGTTCGGACACGGTTTCACAGGTGTGTGTGGCACGTGGACCAGATGTGAGGAATGTGAGTTACCCGAATCGCGGTTTGGGTGATTCCGTATAGACACGGCCTAAGTGAAATCACCCAATGCGCTTTACATGTGGTTTACCCCGAAGCCGGTTTCAAGTGGCTCCATCTGAACGCTCCGAAATCACATTGAAAGCGCCTCGATCCCAAGCCACTTCGAATCGGTTTTCCCGCATCGCGATTTGCGTCTGAACGCAAGGGGGCATCAGCAAGCAGGTCGTTGACCTCTGACATTAATAACACGCCACCTTGCGTGTTTTCATCAAACAGAAATAAATGTAGCTCAAGCGAATTGTGATTGGACACGGTTTCACAGGAGTGTGTGGCACGTGGACCAGATGTGAGGAATGTGAGTTACCCGAATCGTGGTTTGGGTGATTCACTTAAACACGGCCATAGTTTCGACAGGGAACTGACGTTAATTTCATTCAATTACATCTGTGTATCTGTGTATTTTTCCAAACCTTTGACTGGTGCAACTCCTCTATATCCTGATAATCCTGCACCTCTGCCGCCCAGGACAGCTGAGTGATCTTCTTCTTCACCAACTCGTCCAGCAGCTGGTCCTTTTCGCTCCAGCTGAGTCCGGTTGGTTGCCAGGGATGGAACTCACCATAAAATCTGCAGATTAAACAATGATATGAATCTTTATTGCATGTTCTTGCCCAGATGGGCTAAATGCATAAGGGGACATGCAGTATGCAAAACATGAGTATTGCATACTGGGACGCTATATTCTAATGCTAATTGCTAGGAATTTATACATTATAACAATACTAATTTAAATTTAATTTAATTTAACGGTTCTCAGTGGCCAATATGAGATGTTGTCACATCGGCGCACCAAATCCGTAAGGTGTTTTTGGCACCCAGACAGACAGATTAGCCTAAGAGGCTCGGTGGGCGTCACTCCACCGTATCGGTGGGGAAGTCGTGTAAAGTGCCTTTCCCAAGGGCACAACGTCGGACCACGGTGAGTATCGAACCCGGGACCTCTCGGTTCCGAGTCCAACGCTCTGACCGTTGCGCCACCGACGCCACACTATATAACAATACTATATACTACCTATCATCTACTGTTAGTTGCCCTTTCTTCTATCTTTTTGAAACATTTGGAAACATAATTACATAGTTTGTCTGCTATATATTCGTTCTTTCATGACATCAAGTGTTTAAATGTGTCCTGCTTTGACATTTTCTTGCATATATTGTCTAAATGTAAAATATCGAATAACGGGCATCAAGCTCCATTAGAACTTCACATACATCAGACGTTAAATGAGAAAACATAAGCCAAAACATTAACCCTATTCACACAATGTATGTTCCTTGTCAACTATAATTGTTGTGTTAGTAATATCTTGGTCAAATTCGTGGTAGGTCATCGTACGATTTTGATGTGATAGAATTTCCAACCAAAGGTAAGGATCTGCGTCAGAACTTTCCTTTTCACAACTGAATTTTGTTTTCGACATTTTCAACATAAAAATGAAATCCGTAAAGGTGGAGTCGTGTGGTGTAGTGGCAGAGTGCTCGACTCGGAATCAAGAGGTCCCGGGTTCGAGTCCTGACATGCCACCGATCTTGTGCCCTTGGGAAAGGCAATTTACACGGCCTTTTCCTCACTTCGCTCAGGTGAAAATGAGTATTGTATTGTCCCCTGTGTTGGTGGCGACATTAATAGCGATAATTGTGATTAATAGCGATAATTGTGATTAGATGTTGGAATGTCTAATAAAAATCCGTGAAGGTGTTTTTGAATGTGGTGAATCCTCAACTGGCTCAAGACTTGCGGAATTTTGTCAAAGCATTGCATACCTAGTTAATACAATTTTTCACAATCAAAATGTGTGATATTAATACCTACTTGTCAATCCAGCGGAATGTTCCGTCTTTCAGCATCTTCTTCAGAATGGCGTACTCCGCTCCTTCTACGTCGAGTTTGAACACTACAGAAAGTAGTAACAGTGAAAATTCGGTGTGCTGCTCTCCTAGCTTCTAATGCACGCTTGTTTGTGGTTAATATTTAAACATGCTTGTTTGTGGTTATTTGAACATGTAGAAAATGACATCATGAACTTAAAACTGTTGTTCCCTAATGATATCACCATCTTACGTACATGTAAAGGCTGCATGTACTGTACTAGCAACCTACTGGTAGGTTAGGTGATTTTTAAAGGTATACAGTGCACGTGGTTGTCCTATTTCATGTTAAGACTAATACCAATGATATGAACTGAAACATGATTTCAGCTTTCATCATGCTGAGGTAAAGTATAATCTGGTATGATTCAAATAAAACAGCAAGTTCAACAGCAGTCATAAACAAGTAAAATCTGAGATTTTATACCTCCGGGCTTTTTATTGTATATTTTTATATGTAATTTGTTATGTATAGTTGATGGTGTTGAATTTTATGTGTTAGAAAAGATGCATGTGCACAACAATTGTTGCGCGCCGCAGGACTAGGGGTTTAAACAAAGAATTTATCGAGACCGGACACCCCTCTTTGCGAGGGGTCATATACGTGGACCAGACCGAGAATAGCTTAAACATGCCAAAGGTTAACGGTCGCGACCATTTTCACGCTCAAATGGGTGTTCTGGGGCCATCTAAAGGCACCATTTTCACGCCCGAAAACACAAATACAATAAAAACAAAAGAATGTGCATCATCTACAGCCCAATAGCAAAACATACACCGAGTCCCAAAAAAATCCGTCCCCCCAAACGCGAGAAACAGCTGCGAACATGAAAATCTAAATCTCTCACAAAACCCTTCCGCGGAAGGATGATTCCGCGTAGGTAAAAATACTGGCATTTCCTTTACATGAAAGGATATCACAAATCACACATGGTCTATATATATTTCAAACGTTTGTAACATAAGACAATCCACAGCCATACCTATGTCATCCTCCACTGCAAAGTTGGCCTGTATCCACCGGGACAGGTCGACCGTTGGCACCGATCTGCGGTAGGAGAGTTTTCTGAGCCCGCCTGTGTCCGTGTCCTGTTTCTCGTCCTCACTGACGAACAGAGACCCCCCTCCCCACTGCATGTCTACGCCGTTGTTCTTCCCCTTGTCTGGCGACCAGGCCGATTCCGAAAACGCCGTCATCTCTCCTAAAACATGAATTAATTAGAGAAGTAACATTTGCAAAGCAAATGCATAATGTTTACCTTCGGACATGGTCTGCCCTGTTAATTTTTACTCAAACACATTCACATACATGTACATGTACTACGAGTATGTGGTGACAGGAGTAGAGCAGACCATGAATTTGCAACATTACGTAACCCAACACCAGTCACCATGGTGACAGACATCAACAAATCATGTCATTGGTCAGGTCAGAGGTTAGTGTTTGGAACAGAAGAGGAAGAAGAAACGTAGTAAAAACAATATGTTTTCCTTAGGTAAACATAATTATTACCAAAGTTCATCTGTGTTGGTAGCCATCATTGCAAAATGTTGTACTTTATTCCAACACAAAGATTATACAGAGATCAAGTGAATAAGGTCACGTGTCTGTAACCGTAACTCTCGCGAGATCACGTTTTGAAGTGATTGGTCAGTAATTATCCTGATGAAGGCGACAGTGGTCGTTGAAAATTTGATCTCTGTGTAATCTCTTTTTTTTCTTATTACAAAAAAACTAATAAAGTGCACATTGCCTCCCTTAGCCACATTATACATTATATCTCAATATCTATATTTTATAGTCATCCTTATTATATATTATTAAATGCATTATATATTATCATATATTATCATATGTTACCATCATTATATATTATAAAATACATTATATATTATTATATATTATCATCATGATGTATATGCATATGTAGAATACACATACATATACATGCACATATATATCTCTGTGTAATCTTTGTGTTGGAATAGAGTTCAACATTTTACCATAATGATTACTACCGTTCAACATTTTACTATCAATGAATGAACTTAATTGTTCAATAATCGCACATGGTACAATGTATGACAGTAAGACAACAATACTATAAGAGGTAACTATCATTACAAATATTACTACAAATTATCATGAAAGTTCATCTGTGTTGGTAGTTACATGTTTAAAGTTAAAACTTTTGGTCCCACACAAAAAATTCTCTCACCTAGAGCTTTCGACCCAGTCACTACTTGGTCTCCTCAGTAGACCCCTCTGGGAAAAAATTCTCTCACCTAGAGCTTTTGAACAGTCACTCTGGTCTTCGTCAGTAGACCACAGTGGGTCAGTCTACTGAGGAAGACCAGAGTGACTGGTCGAAAGCTCTAGGTGAGAGAATTTTTGTGTTGGACCAAAAGTTTTAACTTTAAACATTACTACAAAGTATTATCGATATCCAAAAAGCAGATACTCAAGCAACTGGATATGATTTTGGAATTTCCAGTTGCTTGAGTAACTACTAGTATTTTTTGCTACAATACCGTCTGTGTCCGAGACAGCAGTTGGACAGTGCAGCTCGTGGTTTGAGTACGGAGCGAAGTACGGCCGTAACCGTCCGTCCAGTTCGAACGAATGAATGACGTAGTCATGTCCGCCTGGGTACGTTTCTCTGCAATGGTAAACATGTGTGTTTATATAAGACCTGATTATTTAGCACATTTATTTAGATGGTATCTGCAAAAGGTGGTAAAAGACGAGTTAAGAGAACAAGTAGTGCTAATGCGTAGTTTGTACTCTTATTAGTGAAAAAACGAGTTAGAGGGATGTTAACTCATTTTTTCACTAGTAAGAGGTTCTATGAAATTTTCTATTAGTTAAAAAATAAGTTAGAGGGGCGTTTACTCATTTTTTCCACTAGTAAGCTGTTATATGAATTCTCTTTTAAGTGAAAAAAATTAATTAGAGGGGTGTTAACTCATCTTTCACTAGTAAGAGGTTCTATGAAATTTTCTATTAGTGAAAAAATGAGTTAGAGGGGCGTTTACTCATTTTTCCACTAGTAAGCTGTTATATGAATTCTCTTTTAAGTGAAAAAAATTAGTTAGAGGGGTGTTAACTCATTTTTCACTAGTAAGAGGTTCTATGAAATCTCTTATTAGTGAAAAAATGAGTTAGAGGCGTGTTAACTCATTTTTTTCACTAGTAAAAGGTTGTATGAAGATCTCTTACTAGTGGAAAATTATTTGTTAACACAGGTAAAGGTGCTTATAGCACGCGTGTATGGAATGAAATAATTATCTACTACACATACTACAATAATAATCCACTACACATTGAAACTGGTAGATACAGCCGGACTCCTCCGAATGATAGGCTCTGTGAACTCTGTAAAAATAATTGTATAGAAGATGAAAAACATTTTATCCTGGAATGCCCATTGTACAGAGATCTACGCATCTCTCTCTTTAACACTATTAAACTGGGCTAGAGAGTTACAAAGTTAACAAACGACGAACTGTTCACATACATAATGTCATCGTCTAAACACCTGGTGATTGAGAAACTCTGTGAATTCGTACATGTATACGCATGTCTCAAGAGGAGAGAAGAAACTAGTAAGCTATTGTAAGCTTTAGAGTTAGATGAATTATAGTATACAGTAGATGTTAGTTTTGTTTTGTTTTTCTTCTTATACAATTCCCTATGTACTAGTAACTAGTATCATACAGTATGTTAGGTCACCCAATGCATTTAGCCCAGAAGGGCATGAATATGCAATAAACATCATTGTCATTGTCAATAATCTGAACTAAAAAAATGAGATAAATAGCTAGCTCTTTTTATATACCTGGTAACGGCCTCGGGATATTCCCGGTGATCGACATACCCTTATATCTGTGGTAATACATTAACATCACGAATTTCCCATACACATGACTCATTGCGCCTAGGGGTAAAGACTCCCTTCCTGCGCTATGTAACCTGTCAGATTTTACCCCCCCCCCCAGGCGCAATGCGTCATGGGAATAGGAAACTCGTGAATATACTGTACTCGTGGCCATCTTGGAATGAAAACAAGTTATAAACAATATAAAAGTCACGTTTACACACACTGTGTTAAGTAGGAGTAGTATGGAACTATTCAGTATCAGTCCGCAACTTCTATGTATACGGTATACACACACATGGCCTTGCTGACCTAAGTACCCGAGTATTTGATTACGTCATTTGTTGTCATGACGTAACGTTATACGAGCTTTCTGACTCGCTTGCCAACAATGCATGACGTAATCAAGTACTCGGGTACTTAATTAGATCAAGAAGGTTCAGAATGTGTGTGTAGAAGTGGTAGTCTAGACGTCTGGCTTCACCACTTTACCAGAGTCTAAGACTAGCAACGTTAAAACCGCGTTTATGTCATAATCTCGCTACATAAAAGTAGTTTCAAATGTAGGCTACCTGAATAGTTGAACGCTGGAGGCGACATTTGCTCCACAGTCTAAAAATATTTTCTTTGGACCCTTGACGCCAGTCTTGGTCTTCTGTATCGGGACGTGGCATATCTTGAACCTGTGTCATTGGAATCGACAAAATCATGTAAAAATTGACTATAAGGAGAAATCCGTAAAGATGTTTGTGTGCACATTGCCAGTTTTATATATTAAGCACTCAATAAATTCGGCTAAGGCCACACCAAGTAAATTTTATGGATGACGTCCGCGCGTGCATTGATTTTGGCCCGTTCCTAGAAAAAACAAGACTTTTGAAAAAAGTTTATCTCGGCCGCTGGCCATGTAGTTTTGTGTTCTTGGAGGATGTCCACATAGATTTGTGTAACTGCTAGAGAGGAAAGAATGTATTACCTAGTATGTTCATACCTGTAACACCAAACAGGGTAATAAGTTGGCTTCCATTATCATTTGCTTCAATGGAATTAGTGAAAAATGATCATTGCTAAATACAATATAACGTTAAGTATATGTAACCACTACAATAATTTTCATTTTAT
>NW_017804124.1:0-16438 GCF_001625305.1 Branchiostoma belcheri
TGATGATAGCTTTGTGAAAGCAAGGGCTTTTCTAACACAAAGCATTGCGTTGTTATTAACGGTAAGAAGTGAAATAAAATGTTTAGCAGTAGTTTGCTATGACGATACTCGTAATATGTACTTTTCGTGTCAAATTTGTGAAAGTAGGCGATATTTGATTGTCCATCTGAGCCAATGACGAATCCCACAAGTTATATTTCTAATTTGTAAGTGCCCCTTCTACACACACGTACAATGGTACTTCATGAATGTCAGTCTGTGTTTAATACACGCAAATACTTCTCAATCGGAGACAAATGTTTCTGTTTTCTTTTTATATTTGAATGAAATAACTCTATAAGGACGATACCAGGAAACGATCTGTGATTTGAACAACACAATTTCTCTTTTCTTACCATCCACTCCTCTAGATCTGCATAGTGATATATAGAAAATCGCTGCTGTTTTGGATACATTGTCAATACCAATATACGTACCAGCCAAAATGTGGTGATCGTTGTGTATCCAAGAGCATGGATCTTTGTGCTGGTGGAATTTGTTTTCTCCACAGGATTTGCTTGAACTTTATATGACTCGTTACAGACGATATGCAAACATGCATACCGAAATATCTCAAGAATGGGCTTCAAAGTTGACTTTTGCCTCCGTAGTATGTACAAACCTGTCATTGATGTGCATTTCCATTGTTCTACGTTGCTGGGAAAATACCGTATAGGTCGACCTCTTTCCCCCCTGCAAAGACTCACAGAGTCCAGAATGATGACATCTATCATTTGTTCAGTTTATATTGCAATGTCACTATGTTATTGCCTCACCACACAACTAGTACTGTAAAACAGTAACTGTTCCGAGACGACCAAAAGTAAAACTGATTAATCTTAAATTCCTGTTTCGTTTATGTTACGTGGGGTACTGAAACTTAAATCAATTTGTCTTAGGGTTACACCCAGTGTTGGTACACTGGTTACTGATAACGGTCACCAGGTGTTCTAGCAATGAAAGTGACAACTCAGATAACAAGGATGTGTTAAGTACTTTGTTGTTGACACCTTGGCGCAGACTAAAAGGGTTCGCTGACATTACACATTCCTCCAAGGGCTCATGACATCCTAAGTCAATATTTTTTACAGATCCGGAACCAGATAAGGCATCTAATAATCGATATCCATGTGCACGGTGCTTTGATCATTGAGACATACAACGATGATTTTAGTGGGACCCTTACTGTGCTTACACCGACGCCCTTAACAAGTATTGATAAGCTAATGCTTGTATACTATCAACTTCAAGCTAATACTATAATACTATATCATCTATTTTGGGGAATTTATTCTTTCTTACTATGCAGTAGTTCGTACGCGTATTACGAATACGTCTTTTATCTTTCCGCCATTGTACTCGTTGTACTCAATCTTCTTCGTGGTCTCAGCTTAGAGAAATCATGGTGATAGGATATGTATGAGGCCTAGTGTATGAGGCCTAGTAATATTTTGTTATTTACCGACTGGTCATAAGTATTCAATGTTAAATTTAGATATATGTCACAGGGGAGATTGGAATACAGGGGGATCCGGAATCCTCCTAGGGGAGATTGGAATTCAAGTTTTTTTAAATCAAAACTGGGATCTGAATGTCTGAATTCCAATCTCTCCTAGGAGGATTCCAGATTCTCCTAAGGGAGATAGGGATTCCAATTTGGCCTAGGACAAGTACTAGTGGGAATTCTTACAGGACAATCTCCAATTTTAAAAGGAGAAATTCTGATTGCATCAAAATTCTTGGGAAAATAGACTGAGTTATTTCACACCTAAAGTTTCAATCAATTTCAGCATAGGTAAGTGAATATGTAAATCAGACTCAGATATACGCATCAGGCCATTGTGAGATAGTGACTCAAAAACCAGTTTTTCCAGTTGGAAATATAGATTTGGGTCTAAGTTAGGAAAGATTTCAATTATGAAATTATAACTGCAAATTATGCCAGGACAAATCTTGATTCCAATCTAGTAATTCACCTACAATAGTAATAGGCTAGCCTATGCTGAAGTTGATTGAAAGTTTCCAATCTCTCCTAGGAGGATTCCAGATTCCCCTAGTGGAGATTGGAATCCCTATCTCCCCTAGGAGGATTCCAGATCCCCCTGGATTCCAATCTCCCCTGTGACATATACATAGATCTATTAATGAAGAGAAAAAGCACTATTCACGACCATTGTCAAATTACATGCAGGCTGTTTATTAGTGTACTGTTTTGTTGTACCCAATTCGAAACAGTTGAGTCCACTTTAACGACGAATTTGTAACACGAATTCGTTCTCTGTTATTCAGTCATACATTCTATAACCGAATTGAAGGTATACTGCAGAAATACTAACTTGTAGGGTGAAAGTATTGCAGGAAAGTCCGATGATCTATAATTGCGTGCTGCATACATACATACATTACTCTAAAGCTCTCTGCAATATGCAAAGTGTAAGAAACACATTATTACTCTTTAACCATTATTTTAATCTTGTTTCCACGTCATATCGACGATTTTTCTGTATCTGACCAAAATTGAGTGTCCAGCAAAAAGCTACATAATAAACCTTAATCTTGGAAACACTCTCTTCTCAAGGCACATTCGTTCGATTGCAAACTGAAAGCATACGAGTATTCTTATGATAGTCGCATGTATGAATGGTTTATTTGTAGTAGTAAAACAACAAAAAGCATTTCACAGTCTGCCGACTGAATTACACACTCCTTTACATGTACTTAAAATCGAAATTTCAAGTACGCACGTGTCATGTAAGCGTAAATGTGTATTGCCGGCCGTTGGTTCAATCACGGCCTGCTTGAAAACTATAGACACATCAAAATCGCACGACGATCTACGACGAACGTGACCGCGCCGTTACCAATATGAATATATGTAAAATAGTTTCTTTCAAACAAACGTATTACATTTAACAGTAAATATTGTAGCTGAAGTTTCCAGCTGTCGAGTTAACGCAATTTTGTCCATTTTATATTCAACTTTAGCTATTTCCTCGTGGCACATTTTATGTATCACCAGTCACGTTTCACCCCACAATTATTTAATGTTGTTTTAGCCTGTTGACTAGACAATTATTATCCAGGCCTTATTTGTGGTTCACTGGAAGTCCTCATGCCACATTGGAGTAGTTCGCTATTCAAAAGTTACAATCTCGTACAATTGGCTATAGTGTCTGTTAAAACGTTTCCAAAAAGCTACAAGAGCAGCGACAGCTTAATGTTTGTACAATTAGAACATATGTGTAATCAAGTCAACGAAGTTCTTAATGTCACCATAGAATGTCTTGATGTAATGTAATGTCAACAATTTCATCTTCAACTTCTCAGTTTGCGTACACAAGACCCTGGTCGTAAGAGGGGTCAGTCAGATTACAGCAGAAAGTTTTTAACCTTTCATCAATTTTTTTCTTTGAATGGAAACCTTCGGTACGAGCATCACGCTTACACTTTTCATTACAGTATAGGTAAGTTTCACAGAACCTTTGGTTTTCCTTGACCAGGTTCAGGGCTTTTATGGCATCTTCCCTTCTTCTCGTGTAGTCGCTCATCTTGTCATCGGTAACCAAATCAAGCTTCGTCATCAGAAGAAATATGGGAATAGCTGTAAAGTCCAACATAATATATATTTAGAAAGGTAACAGTTGAGTCCACAACTTGTCAATTCCCATGCTACAAAACGTCTGTCGTTGTTGGCAACATGCATGAAGAAGCCTCTACATGCTAGATATGGTGATGAGTAAGACATGGCATGGGCGTTTTTCATACTGCATGGATATGCAATAAACCTCATTGTCATAAGCAGTTTACACAAATGATTCTTTTTTCACTGGCATTGGATCAAACCACCGTTTGCCTATTGATAGCTACATTGCTGCAATGTTGAACATATACTTAATTTACCTGTGTCTATACAGCAGTAAGATTTGCAACGTTTATGTTGATGCATTGCCCACCTCTTTCCTCGGTCTGTGCTGCCTGCTTCACGGCTTCGATTAAGTTGGTGGGGAGTTCTTCGTGAGCCTCCACTGCAAGAACGATGCGGTGAATCCTTCTTCCGTCGTTCTTTGTTTGGAACCGCTGCTGTAAGTCCTCCACCGTAGTGCCATCCTGGAACCGAGCTGTCACCTGTGTTCCCTCTGGAACATACCCTTCCAGTAAGAGGCGGAAAAATGCCACATATTTGGGATCTTTGCGATTAGGGAAGCCACAACAGTCCCAGAAGTGCACCTTCTGTTTGTAGCCTTCTACTGGGGTTTTCATGAACTCAGCTGCGAAGAGTTCATACCTTTGAAGACAGAGCGTGATTTGACTGTCATCTTTTTTGCCGCTGTTGCCACTAAGTGCAAACTGGTGCCATCGGTGACCGAGAGCCATTTGCATAGAATTGATAAAGGTGGACTTTCCTACACCTGTACGGCCAATTACTAAAATGTTTAAAGGCCCTTTACGTTCGCAAACATGCTTTCGCACAAGGTTTGACTGTTTGCTATGCTCGTTCCCCATTCTGCAACGTCTTGCGGTCGTCTTAGGACCACTTGCCAGAACAGTAGGCTTATATCGTCGAATTGGCAAATTATGTTGTAGAGGTAGCTACGTTTTATTCAATGACAGGATGTTTGCATTGTGGAAGTAAGAACCAATGAAAACTACCCTTACGTCAGCTGTTGAGAATTTTCATATTCATGAGATCACGGGATATATGTTGCCGATCAGACCTTTCGCGGCGTGATCAGGACTTTTTTATTGCGCATTCGTACTAAGAAGACGGTGTAAAGGCAGACAGAAAATGGGAAATGTGGTGAGTTAAAATTTCTTTTGATTCAGTGTTTGTAACATAATACACACCAAACCTAATATGTCTAGTCGTTAGCTTTATATTTCCAATGCATGCCTACAATAACAGGTTGCTACCCAATGCATCAATATCGTGTGAAACGAATCAGTTACCCAACCAGGGTAACTGCTTACCAACTACTGGGGTATATTTGCTATTTTTATGATTTTGTTGATTGTCTGTTACAATTCATAGGTGACAACACTATGCGAGCGGGCAACAACACTGCGTGATTGTGTAACAACACTGCGTCATTGTGTAACAACACTGTGTGGTTGTGCAACAACACATTGTGATTGTGCAACAACACTGTGTGGCTGTGCAACAACACATTGTGATTGTGCAACAACACTGTGTGGCTGTGCAACAACACATTGTGATTGTGCAACAACACCACTTGTCCCAAATGAAAGGGAAGCAGGATCACCGGAGAAAAAAGGCCCAACTATTCATGTTCTTGTTTGTAATAATCTTAATAAGTCGGCGTATATGAAAATCCTTAGATCACTAACTGCCAAGCTGCAAACGGAATATGATAAAGGCAATGAGTATAACATAGATGGTGTTTCATACACTAAGTATACCTTCCACAACAATGGATGCGTCCCATGTGACAGTGCATACGACACAGGCTTAATTGTGATTCTGAGTAAAGATCAGAATACAGAATACTTGGAAGCGGTAGAGAGGCATGTAAAGAACATAAGCGAAACCGTTGGCATAAAAAATGCCATTGCGTTGACCACACCTAGAGAAAATCATGGAGTCACCATAAGTCTGTGTCCTTCCATCGAGATACATCGTGTTCTGCATAGTCTACTGCCAGGTACGGACATCCATTCATTAAGTTTCTATCTTCCGTGCTTAATATCTTTCAATAGGAAGTCGAATCTTTTAACTACAACACATCATTTAATTGTTTACTCAATATTATCAACAAATGATTGAATATGAACAAGATCCAGAATGATTTCGGCATGCATGTGGCCTTGATCGAATTAAAAAGGTGTACTTAGGTCCACCTGGTCCACCATGCCTGTGTACATGTGTATGTGGGGAATATTGCAATAAATAAATAAACATTGATATGCCAATGTTATGAACTAGTAGTCTACAACGTTATCGAGATGTTCTTTTTATTTACAGGCTATAAAGAGAACAAATTGGATTCAAAGCAGGTATGAGCTTTGATATATTTCTTCTAACAGTTATGCTTAGGTCATATTTCCACGCCGGGGCCCGGTCGGGCTGTTTGTATGAACGAAAAATTAATAATTCATATCAAAAATATACAGAAATAGTGCCCATGATTATTATCAAAAACTTCTCTGTGTTTTTTTGTCTTTTATATCGTACTTTTCGTTCTAAAAAGCTGCCCGGCCGGGCTCCGTATGCGAATTGTGACCTCAGCATTAACAGTAATCATTATTTCGGTAAATTCACGTTGACGGGTAAACAGATAGACCACACGTTCACCCCTTTTGGTCGATACGACCAGCCATAGCATATGATCGAGACACTCGTGCTCGTATCAACACCTTTTGCTGACAGACGTATACGTAAAAATTGATGTGTAAATATCACTTATTTTTTATTATGACCTCAGACTCGTGACAGGTTTGCTGATATAAATACTACCGTCGAACGGTTAATATCCTACGCTGGAGCAAATAAGACATTTGTATCATTTTGTGTTCTGACAATATTTGTGACGCAAAATAACAAAAAATGACTACAGTTTCATACCATCTAAAAACTGTAAAATACGTTAACCCAATTACAACATGATCAATCATCTTTTAAATATTTTGTTGGTGATATCTTGTCATTAATTTGTCGTACGTCGGTATACAGTATTTCTCCTTATTCATCATAATTGTCACCATTTCACTCTTCGTTAAACTAAACCGACAAAATTTGTATGTAATTTTTATTTCAGCGTGTTAAGATACCTCAACTCTACATACATTCAAACTAAAATGAAATATTACATTGCAGATCAACGTATATCTGACTGGACTAAATGACGACACACTGAACAAAGTGAAGAAGGCACTGTCAGTCTGTATCGATGAAAAGTCCTTACTAAAATTCAAAATATCAGAACGTTCAGAAGTAGATAAGAAGCTGAGCGCACTTGACGAGGATTCCGTTGCCATCTGCTGTGTGCACGACGGCACCCGTCTGATCATCATCTCTGACACAGAAGATGATGAAGTAGGTGACATCATAAAGGCGGCAGAGGAGAAGTGCGGAGAAGAAAGTAGGCAACTAAACAGTAACCTTTCTTGGTACAATGCAATGTATGACATGTAATTTTGACGATAAATATCCGTACCAGAAGGCAGATACATGTGTACTATGAAATTGTAATTTCCGACACGAGACCATGTTCTAGTCATACTCTTATTTACTAAGAAAAACTGCCAATCTTTAAGAAAAATGTTTTCATTCTCCTTTTCTTATGTTGTATTCACAGCCCCAAATATTGATTTTTTTACAAATGAATAGTCAACAATGACATTTCTGAAAATGTATTAAGCTTGATGTATAGTGTGATGGTTTAATGTCGAAATTGGTCAGGCACACAACTATTGGGTAATTGGCTAGCAGGAAGTCAACGTTCTTATTGAATTATTAATGTTCAGAATTATCCCTACAGGGGTCATGATTCTGCTGTGTGGCCATAAAGACCTACCGCCATCGAGCCAGGAATCAAGCCTGTATGATGAAGGTGAACTCAAGGACAGATTTTTTAAGCGTCAACCACGTCTGGCGGACAAAGCAGACAGACAGAAACTGTTTCTGAGCATGAAATGGACTTTGAATGAAACACAAGTGAGTCGCATTTCCCAGTGGATTCAGAAATGCTCTAAAACCTCCCAAACACGTGTTAGAAAAATCACAGAGAACGAAGACGGCTGCGACGAGACCATGCGCTTCACGAAAATTAAGAAAGCGTGGGTACCTGTGAATATGGACAATACAGAAACGTTCTTGTAGTCGTGATGATATGTTACAGTCTACATCTCTAGTCGCTGTTGGCCAATAAAAGGAGATTTTTCTCATATTGGTTTGAAGACATAGTATAGTAGGATAGTAGGATTATTATTCCTTTCGCACAGTAAAGCCGGTAAGCCAAAATGTTCTTTTGCACTGTAATAATTGTTATATAATGCTTATCAGTATGGCATTGCTGCTTGACATTCCCAGATGTTATGTACTTCTACATGGGATTGGCACAACTCCATGGTAAAGGTTCCAACGTTCAAACAAGGACATTATGCTGTATAATGTCCTTGGTTCAAAATAACAGTCAACATGGCAACATATAGTTATCTGTAACACGATAGAACTTAGCGACACAAGAGTTTTGAACGTTAACAGTGAAACAACAAATATTTTCTCCCCACAATTCTTATTTGGATTTTAGAAAAATATACGAAGCTATAGGTGTGACAAATTATAGAAAGACTCATTATATTTCATTATCATGTGGTGGATCATGAATTATATATATCAGAGTATTTTAGACGTTTTCATACAGCGCATTGCGTGTGAAATGTGTTGCTTGCATTTGTTATGTATCCAACATGGTCTTCAAATCATGCAATGTCTTGTATTGCATTTGTATTGTGTTTTATGTGGAGATTAGAAGATTTCAATTTTAGTTTTTGCCAACAGTAACCTTATATTAAATTTTTAAAGGTAGTCCAGACATTAAAGATACATCATGGAGAAGCAGTGACTTATTGGTATGGAGGGGTAAGAGTCTAGCTTCTACCAAATTTTCATCGAGTCGAAATAAAATAGACTAGTATGTATTAGTAACGAGTAAACAGATAATTCCAGTATTAACCTTGGCCCGTCGTATTTTTGTCAAACTGTTTGCCCAAGGTATAATTTATTCGGCTAGTAAAGGAATACTAGCTAGTATTCAAGGGGGACTTTCTAATCAGATAACCTAGTTCATAGACGATACGTTGCTGTGATGGGGATTTAACTATGGACAGACTGAAGTTAAGGTCTCGGACCGGAGTTTCCCTCCGTATTTCGAGCAATTTGACACCCTCAGCCCGACGGGCTGTCATTTCTGTACTAAACGCGGGTCGGAATTTTTCACTCTTTTGGTGGAAAGGGGTGCCGTGCCGCTTATCAATACACTTGATTGATATTTTCTGCGCCCAATTTATTTAGGGGTAAATGAGGCACATCAAAGTACATTTTGAAAAAAGGGGTCATTTTTTTCGTCATTTTTAACCATGGATACATGGAAAAAACGAATTTTCCCAGGGTAACGGCTTAGTACTCGAAGAAGCACAGAACCTAATGTTTCCAAAATTTGAATTTAATTAAAATCGATGCGATAAGTTTATCGCTATCTTCGATGGCCCGAACACACCCAGAACGCATATAGAACGTACCATCCCGGCGGTCAGGCGAAAAGGCCACATAACCATCCGCGCGGACGAATACCAGGAAGTCTTAGCTGGACCACCAACATTACGCCACCTATAAAGGCTACAACTAACAGGCTTTTCAGAAAATACAAAGATATGTACACAGATATTACGATTTCAGGGATATCGCGCCCAAAACATACCATACAAAGTTACGTTTCCGGCGATTTACTGCGCACTTACTTAGACTCTGGTCAGAATTAAACTCCGACCCGGAACCTTAAATGGGTCTGAGAAAATGACAAAAATTACTGTTTATTCTACATATGCAAAAAAATACATAGTATATTCATACTGACAAGTGTGGAAAATAGCAGTGTTTCATCCGACCTTGAAAAGACAGAACGGCCAACTAAAGCAGGGTAAAGTAACAAGGACCTTTTCAGTAAACAATGAAACACTTAACTACGTGACATCTCTTTACAGTAAGTACTAACCTTTGAACGTGTTGGATAGCGACTTTTGGAGAATGCGTTTACTTCAACTAGGATATGGTAAGCATGGTAGGTTCATGGTAAGCAAGCACAGTATGAAATGTTGGACGAAACCCTCATTTTGTGACATCTCAATGTTCCAATGCCACGTGAATGGAGGCGATAAACGGGTGAATGCTACCCTTCCTAAAATGGCATTCAGGCTAATTATTTACGTCAAAGCACACCATGGCCATTCACGATAAGTACAAGGTGAAAGGTCTTCTGTGTGAAGTTCTAAACAGTACGGGTGCGCTACCTGGCGGATGAGTTTAGTAACGCATTAATTTAGGCCTGCGTAGTAGGACTCCCAATATTCACTGGCCCAACCACCCCTGTCACATCAAAGTGCTGCCGATGACAATTCTGCCATTGTTTCGCTTATTGGTCGATTCTTCGATCAGATCATCATCACGGTGGTCAGACGGTGGTCCGTATACCCTTTGCCCAATACTATGACGTCGATGTATTGATTATCATGGCTTAGCTTCAGAAAAATATCCAAGAGTTGACACAGTAACATTGTGTTAGAGCTGAATTAGGTCAACCAACAAATACTGTCCCAGTGCCTGAGATAGCGCCACTCGCGATCGATCACTTTGCTCGATACAGAAAGTAATAAAAACTATTTTGTATATTGATTATTATAGTGTAACACGCAAGGCAAATAATGTGTCATAAGACTTGATCATAATAACCCCAAGCGAATTGTTACTAGCGAGGCTATTCAAACTTATACATTCGAGTGAACGCACATACGGTTGCCACTGTGTTCCTTTGCAAGCTGAAGGCATAACATCAAGTCTCAGAACAAACAGCTGGCACTTAATGCTTGGTAACCCCCCGAAATCGCAACGTGATGCAGAGAACCACCCAGACCACCCGACAGCAGCGCAAGCTGAAGCTCTGTTTCGGCTGGGAAGCGACTGTCTTGGTAGCCAATATAATCTTCGCCTTCCTTGCTGTGAGTGGACAGGTACGGTATAAACTTGACCAGTTTGGTCTACATTGTCTTTCGTAGTACATTATAAATCATAACATCGAATCATACCACGAAACACAAGATGATTGCTACTACTTGTAGTTTTCAAATCTACCCAGTAGAGTACCAATTTCCTGGCGCACCTCATTACGAGAATTCGGATTTCTAATAACCTTTATCGACACATACAATGAAACGTTTTGTTATGGTATGGATCAAGTACAGACACTGTGGTAACGTGTAGCATCGGTGGATTTAATCATAAATATAACATCACGCAGATCTCTTTTTTCTGCTGTAAAGACTAAAGTATCATGGTCCGTCCACTTCCCAGGTCACACAGAATGTCTCCCTGCCGCTGTGGATTGACGCTGCCACCTCGGGGACGTCCAACACGACGTCGAACGTCACCTCGAACGTCACGTCACCTCACATTGTCCCGTACTTCGTCTTCTCCTTCGCCAGTTTCTCCTTTGTCGTTATCTTTGGCGTGTGTCTGGCAGGAGCATTTTTCCTGGGTACGTGTCTTTTTGTCTTTTTTCCTTGTATCCATCAACAAGATTAACGTTTTATTCTTTGTAGATTTCTATTCGTAGCAAAACTTAGATGTAGATGCAAACTATTAAAAATTAAACGTATATACAAACTATAAAAACAATAGAATAGACTTTGACTATGGTTAAAATTCTTGTATCCTTTGTGCAATACTAAACGAACAAAACCGGACATGTACAGTAACGACGTAAAATCAAGTATCATATATGTTTTCCCCACCATAGGCCAGATCACAGAGACGGACCTGAAATTCCCCCACACCCTGCTGTTCCTAGTGGGGATGTTCGACGCCTTGAACGGGGTGCTGGTAGTGAACGCTTCGAGTGGATCCAGGACGGCTCCGTACCTACAGGCTATCCTCGGTAACTTCACCATACCCATCACAATGTTGCTAAGGTAAGACGTAACGTCTTCTGATAATATATTGAAACTAGAATTCCGAGATCTCATACCTCCATGAAATATGATCTTGATATGTAAATGTAAATGTCTTCTTTAATTGTGCAAATGACCTGTGCATTAACATGATATATGCATCGTGATGTATGTTAACTTTTGATTAACTTACAGATGTCCCAAGTATGACCTTCTCATCATTCACCATTACGAAATCATAGAAGTTTCGCATTAATTATTCAAATTAGGTCATCATTTGCATAATTAGTATCTGTTGAAGTTCCACCTGCCATAGGTTACATACATTACATGTATGTAAGTAGTATAATGTAAAACACTGTAATTATAGAATTTCCTCATTAATTATGCCAATTAAGTCCTCATTTGCATAATTTGCATTTAATTATGTACATCTCTCTCTCGGCTACCTACACACCAAAAATAACGAAAATATGTTGTTCCTGTCTGGACTTATTGGCTTTTAAACATTTCGCCAGAAAGTGCCCTGCAGTTCCAGAACAAGCCGCTAGGGGGCCCAAACTCATGTGACTTCTTCCCAAGCACGAGAGCTACCTATCATCCAAATTTCATGACCCTAGCATGTCCAGATCGCGAGATATCAAAACCGGAAGTTGCGCTGCAGTACCAAGGGAAGCCACTAGGGGGACCAAAATCTAATCATTTCCAGTTTTCGTCACACCCTACCAACACACCAAGTATGAAACCAATCCATCCAGGCGTTCTTGAGTTATCTTGTTGACCAACAGACGGACAGAAGGACAGACAGACAGACGGACAGACGGACAGATAAACGCAACTGAAAATATAACCTCCATGACACATTTCATGGAGGTAAATATAACCTCCATGACACATTTCATGGAGGTAACAATAATGGATGACGGCGTATGGAGTTGATATACGGAATTTGCTAACTCAGTATATAACTGTGGTACCTTCTCCAGACTCTTGGTTTTGAGGAAGAAGCCCACACAGCGGAAGTTCATCTGCTCTATGCTGGTCCTGCTGTCCCTCTTCATCTGTCTGCTGCCGAAGATAATCCCGGCTTTGGGCGCCGACACCGCACCGGGGGCCAAGGGTGCCGCTGGCGTACTGTGGCCGCTCTGCTTCATGGTCGGATTCGTGAGTATACATTTCTTTTAGATCATAACCTATGCGGATCTTTAGCTACAAAGTAGGCTCTACGGGATCATGCTTGAACAACGCCAGTCTTTCTGCAACTTCTATGTGTTTTGCTCCTCAGTTTTCCCTAAGAGTCATGCCCAAACATGATATTTTGTCTCTCTGCTCTTTGATTTCATATCGGTCATGATCAATCATAATCAAATACTATGTCTTCAATAGCTTTTATTTAACACTAAAGAGCGTGGGAGAGTTACACATAGCACATACACCTACAGGTTCCAGCTGCAGCGATGAACGTGATTGAGGAGAAGGTGATGAAGATGACGCCCGGAGCACGCCGGGAACAGATCAGCCTCATCTGGTTCCTGTTCTGGGAGTCCGTGTACCAGTTCCTGTGCGCAGCCGCGCTCTTCTGGACAGACATCATCCCCGGGTTTGGTAACAGCGCAGACATCCACGAGTTCGGGGAAAAGTAAGAACAATTCCTAAGTAAATGTTGTAAACATCAATGTATCATCACTTTATGTGGACTGTAAGGCCTATTTCTTGTTTAAACAGGTCGAACTTAAAGTTAACAGTCGTCAAGAAAAATAGAGAGACCAAGTTTCGTATTTTGACATTTCATTCCATTAGTCTGTACATACATGTACATGTATGACATGCCATGTTTAGCTTATTTCATTTTTAATCGACTGTGATATCCTTTCACAGTGTCGCTTTCGGCTTTCTCTGTTTCTTCGGCGGCCGGGGCTGCACTAGTGAACCCGGTACCAGGGGGACTATCTTCATCCTCGGGTACGCCGTCAGCTACTTCGGCGGGGGACTGTTGCTGCGGCACGCGGACCAAGGTGAAGCTAGCCGGCGTTTCAGCCTTCGATTCGTAGCCGGCGTTACAGCCGGCGTTTCGCCGCTAGATGGAACATAGCAACTGATTCGGGTACCGATTCGAAAACCCAAAAATCAGTAATTTAGCCAAAAAATATGGCAGATGAACTTGAAAAAAGCGTTATGATAGCTTATTACATCACAAGTCTACTACAAGTTTCAGATTTTACCTGCCGGATTTAATTAGGCCGTTGACAGCGGGCCTAATTAGGCATAAGAGATATGTGTACTCAGCAGTTATAGCTGCACCAAACTGAACGTGGCCTTTACAGACGGATTACGGTAGTCAACAACCAAGACTATATACACTAAAAGTATCAAATTCAATGGGTCGGATTTGATTAAGGAGGCACAAGGGTATACTTACGTATGATCGATAGGGCAGAATTTCAAATCTTACGCCATCTGAGTGGGCTGCTGGAAAGGGTATAAAGTGTATCTGCCGTCTAACAAAATGTGGCCCGTTAAATTCAAAGATTGATACTTGTAGCCAAACACCTACTCTATGTCCCAAAGGTATGAAATTCAACAGGCTGGATTTAATTAGCGAGGCACGACGGTACTTAATGAGTATGACAGGGCAGAATTTCAAATCTCCCGCCGCTTTTACATACATACAAAGTTCATTGTCTATACCGAACTAAACGTGGTCCACTAACTCAAAAGTCGGATTACGATAGTCAACAACCAAGACTATAGGCTAAAAGTATCAAATTCAACGGGCCGGATTTAATTAACGTGGCAGGATGGTACTTAATGAGTAAAAGAGGGCAGAATGTTATATCACCCGCCGCGTTTATTGTCTGCTCCGAACTAAACGTGGCCCGCTAACTTTAAACAAGGATTACGATAGTCATCAACTAAGACTTTATACTAAATGTGTAAAATTCAACGGGCCGGATTTAATTAAGGAGGCACGACGGTACTTAATGACCAAGAGAGGGCAGAATTTCAAATTTCCCGCCACGATTCATTGTCTACACCAAACTATTGCCGGCTAGCCAAACTAAACGTGGCCCGCTAACTTTAAAGTCAGATTACGATAGTCAACAACTCAGACTTTATACTAAATGTGTAAAATTCAACGGGCCGGATTTAATTAAGGAGGCAAGACGGTACTTAATAAGTATGAGAGTGCAGAATTTCAAATCTCCCGCCTCGATTCACTGTCTACACCAAACTATTGCCGGCTAGCCAAACTAAACGTGGCCCGCTAACTTTAAAGTCAGATTACGATAGTCAACAACTCAGACTTTATAATAAATGTGTAAAATTCACCGGGCCGGATTTAATTAAGGAGGCACGACGGTACTTAATGAGGAAGAGAGGGCAGAATTTCAAATCTCCCGCCACGATGCACTGTCTACAACAGACTAATGCCGGCTAGCCAAACTAAACGTGGCCCGCTAACTTTAAAGACTGATTACGATGGTCAACACCAAGACGTTATACTAAACGGGTCAAATTCAACGGGCCGGATTTAATTAAGGAGGCACGACGGTACTTAATGAGGAAGAGAGGGCAGCAAATTTCAAATCTCCCGCCACGATGCACTGTCTACAACAAACTAATGCCGGCTAGCCAAACTTAACGTGGCCCGCTAACTTTAAACAAGGATTACGATAGTCAACATCTAAGACTTTGTACTAAACGGGTCAAATTCACAGGGCCGGATTTAATTAATGAGGCACGACCGTACTTAATGGGCAAGAGAGGGCAGAATTTCAAATCTCCCGCCACAATGCACTGTCTACACCAAACTAATGCCGGCTAGCCAAACTTAACGTGGCCCGCTAACTTTAAAGACTGATTACGATAGTCAACAACCAAGACGTTATACTAAACGGATCAAATTCAACGGGCCGGATTTAATTAATGAGGCACGACCGTACTTAATGAGTATGAGAGGGCAGAAATTCAAATCTCCCGCCACAATGCACTGTCTACACCAAACTAATGCCGGCTAGCCAAACTAAACGTGGCCCGATAACTTTAAACAAGGATTACGATAGTCAACACCTAAGACTTTGTACTTAACGGGTCAAATTCAACGGGCCGGATTTAATTAATGAGGCACGACCGTACTCAATATTGAGAATGAGAGGGCAGAATTTCAAATCTCCCGCCACGATTCACTGTCTACATATACACCGAACTAATGCCGGCTGGCCAAACTAAACGTGGCACGCTAACTTTAAAGACTGATTACCATAGTCAACACCTAAGACTTTGTACTTAACGGGTCAAATTAACGGGCCGGATTTAATTAAATGAGGCACGACCGTATTTAATGGGTAAGAGAGGGCAGAATTTCAAATCTCCCGCCGCAATGCAGTGTCTACAACAAACTAATGCCGGCTAGCCAAACTTAACGTGGCCCGCTAACTTTAAACAAGGATTACGATAGTTAACAACTAAGAATTTGAACTAAACGGGTCAAATTCAACGGGCCGGATTTAATTAATGAGGCACGACCGTACTAAATGGGTAAGAGAGGGCAGAATTTCAAATCTCCCGCCACGATGCACTGTCTACATATACACCAAACTAATGCCGGCTAGCCAAACTAAACGTGGCCCGCTAACTTTAAAGACTGATTACGATAGTCAACAACCAAGACGTTATACTAAACGGGTCAAATTCAACGGGCCGGATTTATTAATGAGGC
>NW_017804124.1:17172-21018 GCF_001625305.1 Branchiostoma belcheri
ATTAAGAAAGCCTGAGGCTATTGACAGGATCGTCCTGTCAACAGCAGGAAATACTGCACTGCTGACAGGATCGTCCTGTCAATAGCAGAAAATATTGCACTGCTGACAGGACGATCCTGTCAATAACAGGAAATACTGCATTGCTGACAGGATCGTCCTGTCAGCAATGCCATTTTTGACACTGTTGACAGGATCGTCCTGTCAGCAGTGCCATTTTTGGCACTATTGACAGGATTTTTTAAATCTTCCATTTTGGGCTCTATTGACATGATTTCTTCTTTGTTTTCATTTTTTTAACCAGTCAGAAGGCATATGCTACTGTACTGCAGATTAGGCGTTTCACGATGGCGGCTATCATCACGTTAACAGTTATCAATACACAGAGTACTCCAGCAGATATATGTCAAAACTAGACATGTTCAAAATATAAATACAAGCGAATTTCATGCATAAGCTGTCTGAAATACGAAGGCAGTTACATAAGATGAAGACAATAAAAAAGACAAAAAGAAGTTGATCTCTATCGATCATCATATCCATTATTTATTCTTTCAACAACTTCGAAATCAAATGGAACAAATCCAGGAAAATACCGCTGGTGTGGCATTTCAGCTAGCCGGCCCGCTAACAACAACAGCCCCCTGGCGCGCGTATCCAGCTGGCCACCGAATTTTACCGGCCCCACTGGGCCCCACAGTACCGGCAAAGGCACGCTGCAGGGCCTGGCACGCTGGTTAGTGTTACTGGGTTGTTGTGTTGCTGTTACCACGCCTGACGGTTAACCCTAGGTCTGCCGGGAGTTATAATGGCTTCCCATGACTTTTACACCAAGGTGAAGCTAGCCGGCGTTTCAGCCTTCGATTCGTAGCCGGCGTTACAGCCGGCGTTTCGCCGCTAGATGGAACATAGCAACTGATTCGGGTACCGATTCGAAAACCCAAAAATCAGTAATTTAGCCAAAAAATATGGAAGATGAACTTGAAAAAAGCGTTATGATAGCTTATTACATCACAAGTCTACTACAAGTTTCAGATTTTACCTGCCGGATTTAATTAGGCCGTTGACAGCGGGCCCAATTAGGCATAAGAGATATGTGTACTCAGCAGTTATAGCTGCACCAAACTGAACGTGGTCTTTACAGACGGATTACGGTAGTCAACAACCAAGACTATATACACTAAAAGTATCAAATTCAATGGGTCGGATTTGATTAAGGAGGCACAAGGGTATACTTACGTATGATAGGGCAGAATTTCAAATCTTACGCCATCTGAGTGGGCTGCTGGAAAGGGTATAAAGTGTATCTGCCGTCTAACAAAATGTGGCCCGTTAAATTCAAAGATTGATACTTGTAGCCATACACCTACTCTATGTCCTAAAGGTATGAAATTCAACGGGCTGGATTTAATTACCGAGGCACGACGGTACTTAATGAGTATGACAGGGCAGAATTTCAAATCTCCCGCCGCTTTTACATACATACAAAGTTCATTGTCTATACCGAACTAAACGTGGTCCACTAACTCAAAAGTCGGATTACGATAGTCAACAACCAAGACTATAGGATAAAAGTATCGAATTCAACGGGCCGGATTTAATTAACGTGGCAGGATGGTACTTAATGAGGGCAGAATGTTATATCACCCGCCGCGTTTATTGTCTGCTCCGAACTAAACGTGGCCCGCTAACTTTAAACAAGGATTACGATAGTCGTCAACTAAGACTTTATACTAAATGTGTAAAATTCAACGGGCCGGATTTAATTAAGGAGGCACGACGGTACTTAATGAGCAAGAGAGGGCAGAATTTCAAATCTCCCGCCACGATTCACTGTCTACACCAAACTATTGCCGGCTAGCCAAACTAAACGTGGCCCGCTAACTTTAAAGTCAGATTACGATAGTGAACAACCAAGACGTTATAATAAACGGGTCAAATTCAACGGGCCGGATTTAATTAAGTGGGCACGACGGTACTTAATGAGGAAGAGAGGGCAGAATTTCAAATCTCCCGCCACGATACACTGTCTACACCAAACTAATGCCGGCTAGCCAAACTAAACGTGGCACGCTAACTTTAAAGACTGATTACGATAGTCAACAACCAAGACGTTATACTAAACGGGTCAAATTCAACGGGCCGGATTTAATTAATGAGGCACGACCGTACTAAATGGGTAAGAGAGGGCAGAATTTCAAATCTCCCGCCACGATGCACTGTCTACATATACACCAAACTAATGCCGGCTAGCCAAACTAAACGTGGCCCGCTAACTTTAAAGACTGATTACGATAGTCAACAACCAAGACGTTATACTAAACGGATCAAATTCAACGGGCCGGATCTAATTAATGAGGCACGACAGTACTCAATATTGATAATGAGAGGGCAGAATTTCAAATCTCCCTCTCTTACCCAATAAGTACGGTCGTGCCTCATTAATTAAATCCGGCCCGTTGAATTTGACCCGTTTAGTACAAAGTCTTAGGTGTTGACTATCGTAATAAGTCTTTAAAGTTAGCGGGCCACGTTTAGTTTGGCCAGCCGGCATTAGTTTGGTGTATATGTACAGTGAATCGTGGCGGGAGATTTGAAATTCTGCCCTCTCATTATCAATATTGAGTACGGTCGTGCCTCATTAATTAAATCCGGCCCGTTGAATTTGACCCGTTTAGGACAAAGTCTTAGTTGTTCACTATCGTAATCCTTGTTTAAAGTTAGCGGGCCACGTTTAGTTTGGCTAGCCGGCATTAGTTTGGTGTAGACAGTGCATCGTGGCGGGAGATTTGAAATTCTGCCCTCTCTTAACCAATAAGTTCGGTCGTGCCTCATTAATTAAATCCGGCCCGTTGAATTTGACCCGTTTAGTACAAAGTCTTAGTTGTTAACTATCGTAATCCTTGTTTAAAGTAAGCGGGCAACGTTTAGTTTGGCTAGCCGGCATTAGTTTGGTGTATATGTAGACAGTGAATCGTGGCGGGAGATTTGAAATTCTGCCCTTTCATTATCAATATTGAGTACCGTCGTGCATCCTTAATTAAATCCGGCCCGTTGAATTTCACACATTTATTATAAAGTCTTAGTTGTTGACTATCGTAATCTGACTTTAAAGTTAGCGGGCCACGTTTAGTTTGGCTGGCCGGCATTTAATAGTTTGGTGTGTAGACAGTGAATCTTGGCGGGAGATTTGAAATTCTACACTCTCATACTTATTAAGTACCGTCGTGCCTCCTTAATTAAATCCGGCCCGGTGAATTTTACACATTTATCATAAAGTCTTCGTTGATGACTATCGTAATCTGACTTTAAAGTTAGCGGGCCACGTTTAGTTTGGCTAGCCGGCAATAGTTTGGTGTAGACAGTGTATCGTGGCGGGAGATTTGAAATTCTGCCCTCTCTTGCTCATTAAGTACCGTCGTGCCTCCTTAATCAAATCCGGCCCGGTGAATTTTACACATTTATTATAAAGTCTGAGTTGTTCACTATCGTAATCTGTACTTTAAAGTTAGCGGGCCACGTTTTAGTTTGGCTAGCCGGCATTAGTTTGGTGTTGACAGTGAATCGTGGCGGGAGATTTGAAATTCTGCACTCTCATACTCATTAAGTACCGTCATGCCTCCTTAATTAAATCCGGCCCGGTGAATTTTACACATTTATTATAAAGTCTGAGTTGTTCACTATCGTAATCTGCTTTAAAGTTAGCGGGCCACGTTTAGTTTGGCCAGCCGGCAATAATTTGGTGTAGACAGTGAATCGTGGCGGGAGATTTGAAATTCTGCCCTCTCTTCCTCATTAAGTACCGTCGTGCATTCTTAATTAAATCCGGCCCGTTGAATTTTACACATT
>NW_017804124.1:21414-41398 GCF_001625305.1 Branchiostoma belcheri
AACAGGCACGAACTATGTCTATGATGTATTGCTGACAGCTTACATGTACTAGCATTACCTGATTAGGCCATGTTGATTTGATTGTATGGATGACATCCTCTGGGAAACCCCAAAACTGATGCGCCCGTGACGAAATAAAAAAAAAGTTTAGACAAAAAAAAAAAGTTGCTTTCACTATGAAATCTACGTGGTCATGAAGGTTGAACAAATGGCACAGAATATGTTATGGCGAATAATCTACTCTTCGAATTCATTTCTTTACATTTTTGTCTTTTTTCCTTTGATTTTGGCATTCTACGACATTGGTATCGTTTCTAAATGTTTTCCCTGCAACTTATGGTATATTTTTGCTCATTTAGCAACTGTTTTGCACGATTTACAGTATGGTTGAAAACTTTTTTTTTTGTAGGAATGGCCGAAAATTCATGCGCGCGTGGATGTCATCCATATAATCAAATCAACATGGCCTTAAGTACCGTCGTGCCTCCTTAATTAAATCCGGCCTGGTGAATTTTACACATTTATTATAAAAGTCTGAGTTGTTGACTATCGTAATCCTTGTTTAAAGTTAGCGGGCCACGTTTAGTTTGGCTAGCCGGCAATAGTTTGGTGTAGACAGTGAATCGAGGCGGGAGATTTGAAATTCAGCACTCTCATACTTATTAAGTACCGTCATGCCTCCTTAATTAAATCCGGCCCGTTGAATTTTACACATTTAGTATAAAGTCTTAGTTGTTCACTATCGTAATCTGACTTTAAAGTTAGCGGGCCACGTTTAGTTTGGCTAGCCGGCAATAGTTTGGTGTAGACAGTGAATCGTGGCGGGAGATTTGAAATTCTGCCCTCTCTTAACCAATATTGAGTACGGTCGTGCCTCATTAATTAAATCCGGCCCGTTGAATTTGACCCGTTTAGTTCAAATTCTTAGTTGTTAACTATCGTAATCCTTGTTTAAAGTTAGCGGGCCACGTTAAGTTTGGCTAGCCGGCATTAGTTTGGTGTAGACAGTGCATTGTGGCGGGAGATTTGAAATTCTGCCCTCTCTTACCCAATAAGTACGGTCGTGCCTCCTTAATTAAATCCGGCCCGGTGAATTTGACACATTTATTATAGAGTCTGAGTTGTTGACTATCGTAATCTTCTTTAAAGTTAGCGGGCCACGTTTAGTTTGGCTAGCCGGCAATAGTTTGGTGTAGACAGTGAATCGTGGCGGGAGATTTGAAATTCTGCCCTCTCTTGGTCATTAAGTACCGTCGTGCCTCCTTAATTAAATCCGGCCCGTTGAATTTTACACATTTTAGGTATAAAGTCTTAGTTGATGACTATCGTAATCCTTGTTTAAAAGTTAGCGGGCCACGTTTAGTTCGGAGCAGACAATAAACGCGGCGGGTGATATAACATTCTGCCCTCTTTTACTCATTAAGTACCATCCTGCCACGTTAATTAAATCCGGCCCGTTGAATTCGATACTTTTAGCCTATAGTCTTGGTTGTTGACTATCGTAATCCGACTTTTGAGTTAGTGGACCACGTTTAGTTCGGTATAGACAATGAACTTTGTATGTATGTAAAAGCGGCGGGAGATTTGAAATTCTGCCCTGTCATACTCATTAAGTACCGTCGTGCCTCGGTAATTAAATCCAGCCCGTTGAATTTCATACCTTTAGGACATAGAGTAGGTGTATGGCTACAAGTATCAATCTTTGAATTTAACGGGCCACATTTTGTTAGACGGCAGATACACTTTATACCCTTTCCAGCAGCCCACTCAGATGGCGTAAGATTTGAAATTCTGCCCTATCGATCATACGTAAGTATACCCTTGTGCCTCCTTAATCAAATCCGACCCATTGAATTTGATACTTTTAGTGTATATAGTCTTGGTTGTTGACTACCGTAATCCGTCTGTAAAGGCCACGTTCAGTTTGGTGCAGCTATAACTGCTGAGTACACATATCTCTTATGCCTAATTAGGCCCGCTGTCAACGGCCTAATTAAATCCGGCAGGTAAAATCTGAAACTTGTAGTAGACTTGTGATGTAATAAGCTATCATAACGCTTTTTTCAAGTTCATCTGCCATATTTTTTGGCTAAATTACTGATTTTTTGGGTTTTCGAATCGGTACCCGAATCAGTTGCTATGTTCCATCTAGCGGCGAAACGCCGGCTGTAACGCCGGCTACGAATCGAAGGCTGAAACGCCGGCTAGCTTCACCTTGGTGCACGCGGAGGGCGCCACGCTGCTCGCCCTGGTCACGGTAAGGTCCCGTGATTCCCTTTCTATCTCGGCCATATATCACAGGACTTGGCATGAAGTACCAAAGTTTGGCTCATCCACTTTTATACACAGTCCATTGCCTTTGGTGTACTGAATATCGCTGATATTTGAGCTTTACGAGCAATTTATCAAAACTGAATTCATTTGTATAATGAAACAGGTTTGCAATCATTTGAACTTATATGAGACTGCATATACATGCATACGTGTATTAGTTACTAGAGTTTAATTTCCCGCCTGTACATGCAGTCCCTTGTGACGCCGCTAGGATTCCTGTTCTGGACCCTGTTTGCTGAAGACCCGTTCGAATTCCACGTCAACACCGGGAACGCCACCTGGTTCTCCCTGGGAGCTCTGGTCCTCATGGTTCCCGCTATCTACTTCTACAACACAGGGTAGGTCCGATTGAACGTGATTGAGTGAATGAGTTTTCTTTCTGTTTTATGGGATAAAGCCATTCAGTGTGTAAATAAAACAAAGCTAGATCTCCATTATAATTTTTGGTCTTTTTCTCTGAGAGAGGGTTGGGGGTTACACCGTAATCCCGGAACATAAGCAAATGCCTTTTTTTCTTTTGCAGAATGCCTGAACGTTCCAGCGATATCAAGACAAAAACCACAGATCCGGAGAGACAGCCTTTTCTGGACACTTCGCACGTTCAATATTCTGGTACCTGAACTCGAAGGGAGAAGAAATCCACACTAAATACCCTAGCTACAAATCTGTCTGTTTGCTAATGACTGATCCGTTTGAAAAAGTTACAATGTTGCACTTTGTGCCATCTTCGCAAGAGGGCAATATACGTTTATGCGCATGTCCATAAAAGGCTGAATCTTCTTCGCAACTAAGCGCAGCACATGCGCATAATGCGCTAACCGATTAAACATTACGAAAGCAACTACGTCGTATACGCAGATCCATTTAATAGTGTTATACATGTAGTAATGGAAAATCTTTATTACATAACAATCCAAGTTAGATCTACAGAAAATATGTTTATATTTTGTGATATGTACAAATGTAAATGTGAGAGGGGACTACCAATGAAATATGAACGTACTAATATACGCAGAGAAATTTTCTGTTTGAGCTAGTCAAACAATATGTACGTACATGTATGTTGTTCCCTCTTTCAAATCTGAGTTGTCGAAATGATTAAGCAATTTCGAACCACCTTTATTATTATTTTATTGACTTAAGAAATGGTGACAAATGGCACAAAAGACATGATTCACAATTCCCATATACTCGTACCAAAAGACAGTCTTCTGTTCTGACAAACTTCGCTCGCTCTCTCTACTTGCTTTTATACTTCAGCCGACATCAAGGCGTCAGCTGACAGCTTGTTTGAGAATGTCGTCATAAAAATCAAGTTACAACATGTTTGTACGGCATGGGAATGGATATTAGTGTTGATTTTGCTTATGTAATATGTACAAACCTGTCAATGAGTTTGCTCACCTTTGATGTACTTTTCCATTGTTCTTCTAGGCTGGGAAAATATCAAAGAGGTCACCCCAACTTTGATCAATAAGTCTTGAATCTAAAATCTTTGAAACGGAGTTTTTTGAGTCGTACAACGAACAAATAAAACATATTCACATATATACATATACTAGTACATATTTACAGATGTTATGCCATGGAATATAAAACTATCCGGAATATATCCATCGGAATTGGAAATCTTTTAGAACACCCCCCCCCCCCAAATGTTCACCCCTTTGATGTAAGGTTGTAGTATACTTTAGCTTTTAGGAGTCTCTGTCCGTGTCCGCCCAAACAACTTTGAAAGAAATGATGAGAATGAAGTGGTTTTAACGGTATCGGTGTCCTTTGTGGAATAAACCGGCTCTACTTTTATCCAATTCAAAATGGCCTGCTCCTGGCCTTTGTTCAAGTTACTGTCCATACTTAAAAATCTTTTATTTGCCACCAGTCGTCTTAGTTTAGGTTGGCGATTTAGAATTGCGTCAAAGTGCTCCTCATCGTAGAGTCCATCGTCGCTGATGTCATGATGACCAAAGAGGAGAAGAAATACTCCTGGAAATAAGATGCAGAAAAATATACGTTACATCATTCCATTTCGAAAATCTGTGCATAAATATAAACTTGACTATATATAGCTAGTTCTTGGTACTCTATATGTGCTTAACAATGTTCTAAACATGTATATAGAAAAAGGCTGCTCAAATTTTTGGTTTACAGTATTGCCCATTGAAGAAAGATGCGTTTAATCCTAGTGGTTTTAATATTTTAAATTTTGTATAACTCTTAATCAAAATGGATTCCTTGTAGCTTGTATACAATACTAGTTCTTGTTAGGACTCAGTTTCCTGTGTGGCAAACACATTATAGACAAAGATTACTTCCATGATACTTTAAATTATCTATAATACCATCATCAGCGCAAAATTTTTCGGCTGCATCGACGACTTGGCTTGCTTCGTCAGGCTCAGTGGGTGACAGGATGATGTTCCTAGCACTGTTGTCGACGCAGCACAGGACTTTGCACGGCCGGTGAGAGTCGAGTTCCTTTCGCAGACGTTCTTCGTCATTCCTTGTTGACACATGGAATGGCTTTACGTCGGGTACCTCTTCACCTTTGTTGTCTTCAACAATCCTCGTTACAAGCTCCTTGGCTTCGCTGAGTGTTTCAACATTGCGTGCCGTAACGTAGATCGTTAGCTGCCCCATTCAGGTTTTGAAACGATTTTCAGAATACAGTATCTATAAGAGAGAGTAATTCTGACATTGGACTTCAGGCCACAAGCACGCACACACAGGGGACACATACTCGTACTCGCCCACACGCGCATACTCACCCAATTACACACACACACACACACACACACACACACACACACACACACACACACACACACACACACACACACACACACACACACACACACACATGGACACATGGACAAATGGATGGATAAATGAATAAAGACCTTTATTGTATACACATAACCACTGGCATGGGTTAAGTACAGGTCACAACAAAAGGATGGAATACAGATAATGTTACATATATACATCGTCAAGTTACTACAATTAAGTACATTCGATTTCTTCTCGTTTCTTAGCTAGTAAGTAGAAGGTTTGTATAAGCTCATTAGAAAAAGAAATTTATCTGTACAACTTAGATGTTTGAAGAAGGGGAACATAGATTGTATCAGATAATAAAGAACTGCTCTCTCTTTGTTGTATAATTTACATTCTATTACAAAATGTTTCTCATAATGCATCCATCATATACATGTGACCTAGCAAGCGGACGTGTGAAAACATTATAGTTCATTGTATAAAGAAAAAATAACAAAACGTTGGAGTTAGACACTTTTTAATCTACGTTATATACATTTTCACATGGGCATGTTATCTGCAATTGCTATCTGCATTTATACATGGGCATGTTTACGTTATCAACGTGTTATCTATGTCTGCCCTCGGGCATGTATTTGCAATAAACATTCATATGTATTGCGGATGAAATTATGCATGAAAAAAACCTTCCTTGGGGATATTTTGTTATTAGATCTGCAGCAAATCGACCATAACTCGAGTGACCCCGTCTGTATTTTTATTTTGTGTAAATGTTGGGCTTATTTCGGCTGTAATTCTTTTTGTGTCTGCACGTCCAAACATTTTACATGAATAAATGAAATCTTACAAGGTACTGATTTCGACATATTTTTTAGAATAACCATAGTGTTAAAATCACAATCATATGCATCAATCGCAGATGAAGAGGCATAGGGGAGTGTTTGTTTAACTTTTCCTCTCTTTCGACAACTTAAGAACTAATTCCAACACCAGCAGCTGTAGATCATAGCTAAATTGTTTTCACCATATATACAATACCGTGCAGTATCTAGGATTGACTAGACATTTCAGTCAATTAAGTACAAACTTGACGAATATCTTGGTGTGTTATGCGAAAGTTTCTTACGTTGCCAATGTTGCTCCTACCATTGACTTCATGCTGCTAATGCATTATTGTTGCCATCGTCTACCTTATGATCCAATTTCTCAATCACTCATGTTACGTGCATGAAGGCAAAATATTACGAAACTACGCATTGTTGACTTGGCTCAAATGAATCAGTACTAGTGTTTTCATTGTATGCCAAATGTTGATCATAGGAAGGAGCAAGAAGGTTGCATAACAAAATAAGAAGGCCTTTGTCAATTTCTTCGTCTGGCAAAAAATTGCCAAACACATCTACATCACACCCCACATCTTGCCCCTCGACAGCTGCATGATAAAGTTTCAGTTCTGTTGTCCTTTTCTTGTTGCCGACAAGGACTAGTGCACTCTCTGCTTTACTCTTCCTTTTCTTGTACTCACCCATTTCTTGCAGACGCTGGCCGTCCGGGATTTTGTCGGCCTTGCTCATAACCAGAAATACCGGTAGGTCTAGAGGAAACAAAAAGCGTAGGTATTTACATCCATATTCATGTGAGTAAAGCACCAGACATGCATAACCAAATTTTAAGTTAGAACATATTC
Source organism: Branchiostoma belcheri (assembly GCF_001625305.1). Taxonomy (NCBI): domain Eukaryota; kingdom Metazoa; phylum Chordata; class Leptocardii; order Amphioxiformes; family Branchiostomatidae; genus Branchiostoma; species Branchiostoma belcheri. Next base: position 28,211 of record NW_017804124.1, read on the forward strand.
AGAATTATGTCACGCAGTGATTTATTCCAAGCAACACATTTACAATTTACATGAATCTAGATATGTTCCTGAGAAGCTGTTCTGTATTAAAGGCGTATTGTGGCAATATATTACTGCATGCTACAGGGTTACGGTATATCAATGTCAGGTAATTATAGGGAAAATCATATGAGTGTAAAAACAAAACTTACTTCTGCTTTTGTTACCCTGGGGTGTAGTTGTATCCTTGACCAGTTTCAGCAAGTTTTCTGGAGCTGCGTTGTCACAAGGACAGAGGAACAGGAGCCTGTGAAACCTGTTCTCTTGGTTCACGGTCGCAAACTTTTTACGGAGATCTCTGACTGTCACTAACTGTCTCTCTTTCTTGACGCTGTCAAATAAATGTGTTCCATCTGGAACTTTTCCATCTAAAGTCAGGCCGATAAACTCCCCATACGCCTCATCCGATAGATTCTCAATACCTGCACAGTCCCAAAAGTACACCTTTTTCTCGTAGTTTTCCACTTTCTCATTCATGAACTTGTCTTGGAACATTAGAATCTTCTTCACCCAAAGCGTCTTATTGCTATCTCCCTTTCCAAACTGAGCCAGCTCATGCCATTGCTCTGCGAGCGCCATGTTCATGGAGTTTATCAGCGTTGATTTACATGATCCAGGGAGGCCTACAACCAAAACGTTCAAATCTTCTTCTCTTTCTTTAAGAAGTTGGCGAACTTGTACTCGTAGTTCCGATATTGTTGGTATATTCCTAGCACCTTCCATTCTGTTTTAACTGGGTGAACAGCGCTGGTATCATTGACCAATGTCCGACTGTGACTTGCTGGTTAATTCTCTGTGTGGTTGTCTTATATATGAATGGCCTGTGCAAATATCAAGTATTGCATACAGCCAATAAAATGACATAACGACATTGAAAGTGAACACGTGACTTCCAGAAACCAATCAGAGTTATACTAGACAACTTGTGACCTGTTCAGTACGTTATCTTGCATTTCGAACTCCCCACGAATGTTTTTGATATTCAGTGCTATCTTTTACTGACAGCATCGTCAAATGCACACGTGACAAATGGCCTTGCCTTGCATAAAGCGTTTCTACATTCTACAATGTCGGTCATACAATGTTTCTACGACGATACATGTAATGTGTGTTGTGCACTTCTGGCTATCATCACCTTCTTTCTGGGAGTATTTGTAAGTGCAATGCTTGCATTGTGTCGTTCCTGGGGATGCCGTAGTAACTGTCTAGGCCGTACCAAGGTAAGCCAAAGGTCATTGGTAAAAGTTCTAAATCATACTCTGAAATGGCCACTTTTCAATACCACTTTCTGTCTTTCATATTCGGTTATATACTTTTAAAGAGAAGTACATAAGTACCTGGGGTAGTGACAGAAAAAAATAGGGACATACTACAGAGGTCACAATCTTCGCTTGCCAACCAACCTCTGCTTGGAGAGTATAGTACATGGGCTTCAAAGGAGTATTGGAGTTTTAGGGAGCTGTGGCTATTCTATTACCTGAGTGTTGAATACCCCTTAATTTGCGAAAGATTTGCTGACAAAGATCTTACAGTACTATTGAGTATATCCATCTTTTATGTTTTGTAGTTAATTGTATAATCTATTTCTTCTTCCAATTAGAAACTATGCATTGTGGCTTATAACAGTTCGACCCTCGACAAGGTTAGAGATCACATGGAGTTCTTGGAGTTCGAGGGAGAAAATATAGACATTGAGGAGCTCCAACTGGAAACTACAGATAGTAAACCTAACTTCAGTCGCATCAAGTACGTGCTATGTTGTGTAGAGCAGACATCCGGAAGGACAATCATACTCTCCGATAACGAACCGGACCAGCTTGGAGCTATTACTGCCCACGCGAAAATGGCCAAAGGTACGTGTTTTACATGGTATCGTATCTTTCCTTCCATTAGAAATAATAATAATAAACTTTATTGTACATTTATGTACATATTATGCATAGGCAAACGGTAATTGCAATGGGTCAATTTAGCTACATGACGCTTCTTACAGCCCTTCCAATGGTAAGGCCCCTAGGCCCTATATGCCCCAATAAGCCCCTGATAGCAAAATATATGTAACACAGACTGTATGTCAAGTGTTCGCATATACTGTATTTTCTTGTGCTGTAATCACCGTATTCCTCTTCTGTGTAAAGCCCCTGTCCCACATTCACGAATTTGGCCTCCCGAACGCCGACCCAATCGGCTGGTGTTCGGGAACGAATTCGTGAATGTGGGACAGGGGCTTTAGGTACAGGGGTCCGCGGGCGGTCCCCACTGCAAACCACAATAAAAAGGTCTAATGCTACATTTATATGAACAGATTTGTGACATAAATATTATCTTTTCTTCTAGCCCACTGCGCCATCCTTGTGCTAGGTACACGGGACCCTCCAAACGGACAACTCTACGATGAGACCCAACTGGATGATTTAATGACTAGTCAAACGAGACTTAAAGAATACAGCGACTCCAAGAGATTGTTCAGCTTTAGCAGTGCCTTAAACGACAATCAAAAGAGTGCTATCATGGAATGGCTTGGACTCAAAAGTCAAAGTGTCAATGGAAGAAATCAGATTAGTGACAGTTTTGTGAAGAATCCGGAATGAATTAAAACTACCGCGTAAATTGTTCCAGGTTAGTCAATAACAATACTCCAAGATATTACTTGAGCACATCTTCGTGGACTACCCGTATGAAAATATGTACAAGATCGCTTTAATGATATTCTACAATGGTAAAACGCAAATTTAAAGCTTCTCTTATTAGCCTACCGGTGAGCTTTCTCACTTTCTTAATAAATATTTTTCAAGTAAAGCTGTCTAATGACTGTTCCTTCATTATCGTTGTCAAGTATAAACATTATAGTAGCCGCAAATATCTGTTACAAAAAAGGAACACAAGAACAACTAATTATCAGTTGTGGGAATAAAAAGTGTAATTTGTTGTCAGGTGACAAAAAATATAGTTTTGAAGTTATTCCCCGCGTGGTAAGAAATTATATTTGTACACATAAATAACCAATGGAATTGCAGGCTGTTAAAGATTAAACGGGCATGTACGTAGGTTGTGTATTTTAATATTGCTGATTGTAACTCCCAAAGCCATCATTTCGTCGGCAGATGAACCCAATAAGTTAGAATAAGTTAGAATTTAATGTTTAGTAATTAGAGCAGTTGCACAGTATATTGTTATCCACCCTGTTGTCCATCTTTTATTTTCATATTACATGTACATGTACTTGCAATTAGTGTAAGGGCAAGAACTTGCAGAAAACTTTCACTAATCAATCTTTTGAGACTACGCAGACGTGCCAACAAACTTAAAAGGCGGTAGTCCTTTGATGTACCTGTTGACAATATCTCAAGAGGTGTGCAGTATCAGCAAAATCAGCGGTATCAGTCGGTTCAGCTACAAGTAGGCAACGCTAACGTAGAAATCAATATCACCGTGGGTACATGTTGATGAGACAGGTAGACCTTATATACCTGGTTGGGAGAACAATGGGTGGATATAGCATGTCTATTTGCATATCTACTTCAAAGTCCTTCTTACATGTACACGCCCTTGCCCAATATCCCACGGTTCGTCCGTTAGCAAGTAAACAACCTTTGTCACCGTGGGCCTTCGTGTGAAAAGTTCAAAGACAAACGAAGTAATAAGCTGATTAGATGTTTTTTGTCTGTTGACAAGCAATTTCTGTTGACAATCATCCCTGGAAAATAAAGCAATGCCATTCCTTTCAAGTACGATTTTTAGTTATGGGGATGTGGTAGATATGAGCATGTAGCGTTTGACTCATTGAAACGTCATTGAACACATAGTGTACTCTCGGGAAATTTACAGCTCTGAAATCCCAGTTAGTGTAATTTCACAGAAAGAGAGAGAGAGAGGGAGAGAGAGAGAGATACGCACACACGGACTGTGACACACATCATGCACGATCGTACGTACGCAAACACACAAATAAACACACGTAAACACGCACACGAACACAGACTCGCACTCACGCAGAACACACAAACAAATACACACACACACAAACACACGCACGTCTAGAAATTAACTAAATTACTGGTGAATAATCAGTCCCAATTTTACATTTAAGATTACAATGTGCTAGTCTGACAATAGAAAATCATCGTCCACAATACATGAAACTATCGTGTGCTATTAAGTCAGAGACTGTTACGCCACAGTGGCTCTTATTTGAATCCATGACCTATCTATAAATGGGTACTCAAAGTGAAATATACCACAGGTAGACATTTCTACACACAGAGTGCGAGCTAGGCTAACCTAACTAGAACATGGCTAGTTATATGGTTGCAATCAGAGAAATGTCCATGGAGGCTATCTTGTACGTCATCGCCATGATTGCATTGGACAATACATCGTGCCCCCGAGGATTACAAAATATCATCTTTATAATATTCACAATCTATTCAACTGATTTAAATGAAACATTACTTGGGGGTTCTTACCTTGTGTGTCATTTGGTGCTCTTGAAATTCTACGGCGTCATAACAATGTGAAAACCTATCTGCTTATAGGGAAACATACATGTAATCTATTCTTGAACATTGTACTCGCATTACCTCAGCAAATTCAGATCGCTCTGTGATGTTGTGTACACAATCTTCTGACCAGTTTTAGGCGCCGTCTTGCGGTTAAAATTGGTAGCACAGGCTAGTTCATTCTAACCTTGTGGTCGCCATAGCGACCATGGTGTGCCTTGCAGTCACCCTGATGCGATGGGTAGAGCTACTCAAGAGCTGACCAATATTACAAAGTTAGTCAGTAAAGAACCCAGTAGCTGCCTAACCAATATTAGGACTGGAGGACTGGGAGTGTTTTATGATATTGGTACTGGTACGTATGGGCAGAAATAAGCTGTCATGTGACCTCTATCATTCATGAGCTAATGGAGATAGTTGGCCGACGGCACATTTGAGCGATGAGCATTTTCAATCATCCCTATTTCATAGCTAGCATGCCTTTCTATTTCCATGTTCCCTGCCCCTCTTCCCTTATCACTAAACCACTATAAAATCCTTTTCAAATAAACTATTCAACTAATCAATTTTCTATTTGTTCTTCCCCTCTGCATAGAGATATGTGAAAAAAAAACACTCTGTTGTACTGCAACAACATGCCAGCCATTAAGGTAATCGATCTTCAGTCAGTCCCGAGTCTGTTAGCGACCTTTCACTCATTGACTTTATTATTCCCCAAATATTTGATTTGTTTTTGTTTGAAATACAGACGATATGCACACAACAAGTTGACTTAAAAAGCTGCCGAATATCACGGGACTGGGATCCAATCTTGACCTTTGCCCATTTAATATGTACATACCTGTCACTGATGTATCATTCCATTGTTCTCTTGTGCTGGGAAAATATCAAAGAGGTCAACCTTACCCCCTGCAAAGACTCGCAACGTGTGATAAGGTATCATTAATCTATATTTTTCATATTTTGGATCACAGTGGCAAAATTTCTATTGTTTTGTAGTGTTTTATTTCGCGTGTTTACACAATTGATCATCGAATAAAGCATTCGTGATTTTATTCATGATGCAACAAAGATGTCAAATTTGTCTTGTCAGAACACTGTTGGTTGAAGGTGCATGGGAAAGATCTGATTACACGCTGCGTCAGGTGATTTGATAACTGATATCCCTTATCACACGCAGTGACGCACGTTCCCAGACGGTTGAAGTGACAGGACGATAACAAAGACATGATCAGCAGTTTGTTGTTGACACCCTGGCGCAGACTAAAGGGATCGCCGACAATGTAACTATCGTGTTTACACCAAGGTCTCTCAAAATGACTCTTAACTATTTCTCACAGGATCAAAGAAGTTTCACACGAAGCTCCCGTTCGGCAGTAGGTAGTTGTATTGATTCATTGTTGTATCTTATACATGTATAGGTTTTCTCATATCATTGTTATAAAACTGGGTTCCTGACAGTTGCGATAACTTAGAAAACAAGGTGGTAAGCAGTGTATCGTTGATACGTTAGTTCAGGCTAAAAGGGTTCACTGACAATGTAAACGTCGCGTCTTTACACAAACTCCTCTGTGATTTTAAAAGCCAACGTTGACTATTTTTAAAGATAATGATACAGCGGTAGATATTTATGTGTACATTGCCGATACCAATGACACATATATAGGTACAATGGAAGCACTTGAAGAGATTGAAGAGAAAAATATTTGCTGACAGCTAATCTAATTAGCCTACCACAAATACGTAGGGAGGGCGTGCTAGGACTTGCGCTAATAGAATAAAGATTTTAGCCAAATGCATTGCATTTATTTATTTGTTAGTTTATGTATAATTATAGCTTTGTTTAATTCCCTATCTTGTTTGATAATGGTACTGATATACGTTTGATGTAACTTAAATACCTACAAATTTATTTATTTCTGTTTTAATGAAAGGGTGTATTTGTATCATTCAAAAATTAGTATCTCATGAAGAATAAAGTAACGCACAATTGATTCTTGGTTCTTTAATTTTCCAGTGTTTCCAAATGAGTTTGCATCAAGCGACAATAAACTTCTAAAAGCCCTTACCACAATTGAGGAGACCGGCTTTACGTATTTCGTATGCAATTCATGATCATGTGAAACAAACACATTTGTATTTCTAAAATATCACTGTAATAATCTTCGGCATTGTTTTTTGTAACACAACATAAATTCTTTCAACTTTACAACAAATTATTGCTTTTTGTAGACTGGGATGAATTATTGTTTAGATGGTCACACTTACACACCCTACATCATTACAGGAAATATCATGATTGCCCTTTAAGTACGTGCCCCTTTTATCTTGACGAGTTACCTGTAGGTGCTCAGGTTATAGCTGACAAAAATCCGATTAGTCGACAGTTGTAGACATTCGGTTCAGTCAAGAAACTTAACAATCGTACAGTCAATGGAATGTGAAACGTTCTGTATTCTCTGCATTTTTTTCTTTCTTGTTTGGTTTGCTTGATAGTCTGACCTTTAAGAGACAAATCTTAAATAAGTGTAATAAGTTGAAACATTGTCATCATCTGCTTACGTTTAGCAAGCATAAAGTAACAAATTCTGTTCAATACAATTTGTGTGTCACGGAATCATGGCTTCACACTTCTAGTCATTAATATATCAATCAATCAATCAATCAATCAACTTTATTGCTCAACAACTGTAGCTGGTACAGTGTATGGCAAAGAAACAACAATAAGACCACCATATTTACGTTAGGGCTATATATTCCAACTGCAAAATCTGCAATAAATTACCTATTGTGTGGTAAAGAGTTTTAACAAAATACATATATTTGGCCATTTGCTGTTTGAAAATAATTGTTTTCGAGATTCACAAAAGAAAGAACACGAAAATGAAATGAAAGAACATATTAACGATTAGACTAGGTCTATTTAGATTATTTGAGGAATTTCACTTCATTACATTCATTTAAGTTCCCTTCAGCATTTCTCAATTCAATGTCATGGTGACTACTTGAACTATAACATTTCAGGGGTTTTCATACACGGTACCCTGTTCGTAAGAGCTGTTAGTCAGGTTAAAACAAAATGCCATTAATCTTTTATCGATCTCTGCCACCGGATTAAATTGCTGAAGATGATTACGGCGACACTTAGCATTACAGTACAGATAGGTTTCACAAAACTTTTGATTTTCGCCAACCAGGTTCAGTGCTTGTAACGCCTCCTGCTTTCTTTCTTCGTAGGCTTGGTTGTTTGTGCCGATCTTATCAAGCTTCGTTATCAGAAGGAAAAGGGGAATAGCTGTAGAAACAAGAAAGAGGCATACAAAGTGGTTATAACATGTTCAACTGTCAACAATCTGGTTTTAAGCATAATTTTGAAATCGCAATGGATGCTTTTAATGGAGACGGCAAATATCACCTACCTCTGTCCCTGACCTCTGCTGCCTGTCGCACGGCTTCCATTAAGTTTCTCGGCAGTGGTTTGTCGGCCTCCAATAAAAGAACGATACGATGAAACTTCCTGCTCGGGTCTCTTTCTGAGAATTGGCTCAAAACCCTCTCGGCATCGTCTCGAAGCTGATTGGACGCATCCAGCACATTTGTTCCGTCTGGAACACACCCCTCCAACACACGTCCTATGAAGTTCACATATACATCGTCACCGTGATCAGTGAAGCCGGCGCAGTCCCAAAAGCACACTTTGTGTGCATAGCCTTCTACTGGGGTTTCGTTATTCTCATCCAAGAACATTTCGTATTTTGTCAATAAGAACGTGATGTTTTGACCGTAGCCACTGCCACTTCGCGCCATGTCACACCATTTGTGACCGAGAGCCATCTGCATGGAGTTGATGAAGGTAGACTTTCCTGCCCCTGTATGGCCAAGAATCAGAATGTTCAGAGGCCTCTTATTTCGTTTGAGATTTTGTCGCACAGCAACTTCTTCGGCTTTGCTCTGTGCGGACCCCATATCGTGAAGTCATAGGATTTTGTAAGGGTAACCTCCCAGTGCAGTGTGCATATTAAGTATTTTTGTGAAGACGCAGATTTATAGGAGTGTATTTTTTAGAATATTTACTTTGTGCAACTACGGACCAATGACGAGGGTGTGCTATGCCAACATGTCATATTCATGAGATCACGGGTCATTTTAATCTCTCACTCGGAATATAGACGATGCAGGCGTCTATGTTGGAGACTGGCACTGAGAACATTACTTCAGGTATGAAGTTAACAGCAAAGTTAACAGTAACATTGGACATTGTTACTGGTCTCTTCTGATTCATCAGCTTTAAGGTGTGTTTTTAATGACTTTTAACCTTCCCACGGAGTAAAGTGGCAGAATGCCTGTGGACAAAAAGGTCCTAAAGGTTATTGGTAGCTTTCGATCACCGTTAGACATCGGTCGGCAATTTCAAACTGTCATATAGACAATCCATTAATATAATTTTATTCAATACTCCATGAACATAATTTCCACGTGGACAGAGGCACAGAGTAAATTGTGATTAATCTTTTCTTTTTGTCTGTCTGTTACAGGGGCCATATTATCTTCCAACAATCATGGATTGGTGGTTCCGTAAAAATACATGTATCAAAGTTCTCGTTTCTAAGGATCTTAAGAATTCAAAGCACAAAAAAACTGTCCTTGATTCTGTTGGTAAAAAACTGGGAATCGATCATGAGGAAGGTGGGGAATATAAGGAAGATGATATGACATTTATTGAATATACCTTTAATGATAATAAGACGAACAGAGGCCTGATTGTAATTTTAAGTAGAGCCGAGAGAGCGAAAAGCCACGAATATTTAGACAAGCATATAGATCACATTCGAAAAGTGATTGGGTTCGAGAATGCCATAGCGGTGTTCGCACCTGATGAAAATGAAGTACTCGATTTCGGCGGTGCAATGTGTTGGGTTTCGTCCACTAAGATGGGGAGTTTTCTGTTTGATTTACTGCCAGGTAAGACTGTACTTTAATCATCAATTTTCTTGTATAATGCCTAGTCTAGTGTTATTATCTCGTTACTTACTAGTCCTAACTTGGTACATTGTATTGTTAACATTTTGACGGTTCGCTTAGGCTAAGCCTAATGCGACAGGCGGGGCTTAACAAGGGCTTTACACTCAAGAACGTACAGAAATGTGTAAAAGATCCATTGAACAGCGTTAAAGAATTCTGCTAATTCTAAAAAGTGATACAACGCTAAAAACAACCATGACTGTTCATATTATTCATAGTTAAGAAAGAGGACCGACAGCAGGATAGCAAGGGAGGCGGGAAAGAAACGATGGAGAAATGGCCCTTACTGGACAATTGCAATGTAGGAGCTTCATTCATTTCTGTCAACTATAGTTGATATTGTAAAAACATGTATGATTCTTATTTATACAATATCGATTCTATTGTCTCAATCCATGGATGGCCAATAGGAAATGTCTATTGATTATAAGCGTACGTTGCGTTATTAAGCTTTTTGTCGAAATCAGTCTCACCACAGAAATGATTTTATCAAAGGGCTAATATGGGCCATGTTAGCTGATTATTTTGTCTTTTTCTCTTAATAATTTCCTATCTTTGATAATGCCAGTGCTACTATTATGTGGTATATCATTTCTCGTTAACCAAGTTGACTACAAGTAACCTAATTTTTTTCATTCCAGGTCAAAGTATACCTGACAGGACTTAATGAGACTACCCTGCGTGAAGTGAAGAAGGAATTGTCAACCTTCGTCGCAGGACGGTGTCTACACCAGATCCACGTATCTAAACGTTCAGAAACAGACGAAAAGCTGAGCGTGCTTGATGACAATTCCGTTGTCATCTGCTGTGTCCATGACAGAGGGCGTATAATCATCATATCCGACACCGAGCCAGATGAAGCTGGCGACATCGTGAAGAAGGCAGAAGAAGCGTGTGGAAAGCAACGTAAGAAAGATAAACCAGTTCTGAGGGGTTTATATCCTAATCACTTTCTAATCTGTTGTCAATAAAAAAATCCACACTAACTGCTCATATTAAGGTAAAGTCGTTAAAATCTGATGAAGGTCGCAGAACATGAACTTGTTTGTTGTTGGAAAGTAACAATGACGAGCTTCTAGAATCTATGATAAGCTTAGGGCGTGCACATACTCGTAAAACGTGTCTGCTATGACGCTGATGTATATCTTTCAATTTGATGCCATATCATCTTGTCTACGGAATGCCACCCTTGTAACCTTATATAATAAACGAAATACATGTAAATCAAATAAGACAGATTTCTTCGTCCGGAAGTGATCACATTTTTATGATGTTTGAATTTATCTTTATAGGTGTCATGGTGTTACTGTGTGGCCATAATGACCTGTCGGACGAAAACCAAAGCCTGTACGATAAAAACAAATTCAATGACAATTTCTTGAAGAACCAGCCGCACCTAGAGAAAAAGGTAAAGAAATGTAACTTTCTGAGCATGAATTGGACTTTAAGTAGATATCAAAAGGACCACGTAAGCAAATGGATTCAGGAAGTCAAGTCCACGCCTTCGCCAGAGGAAGGGGAAAATGAGTGGCCTGGCGAAACGGCCATGGCTACTGACGGGGGCATGATGGAACAAGTCCCTGCCAAGACCACGTCGTCGAAAGACGAGGGGGAATATATTGTTGATAATAAGGACATGATGCAATTCTAGCCATCTAATTCTAGTGATCCTCTAACAAGTATGAAATAACCCCCTTCTTTGAAATGTTTCTAACATAGGAATGTAGATGTACAACGTTCTGCGTGATATATCAAAGTTTACATCTTTGTTTGGACACAATTAATTGTTAACAAGAACAGGGCTCTATTTAGTTTCCGACCAATGTAAATTTTGAGATCAACTAAATTTTACGTTGTGTTGTTGTACCTACATGTATATCTTGTTTTAATCGACTTCTATCGGGCCCTATGCTAGCCCTTTGTATTGCTCGAGGTATTAGGCAAGGTGAGGTAACTTAACGACAGAAACATCAAGGGCGGAAAAAGGTCTTTACATTTGGAATATTTCTTTTATGAATACCTAGTATTTAATTCAATTTAAATGAAAATTACAACAATATTAGTGGCCAGAACTCAAGGGGCAGAACTGATCAACAAATTTAAGTGTCTTAAGTGTTTGAGATATATTCTTATCAAATTACAGATTTTAGGAACATTCCTGTGAAGGTGTAGGTTTGATTAACTCAAATTACGTGGTACTATTTACCAGAAGAGACGTAGTATTCTTAGCTGATCTTTCTTGTGCTTACATGTGATGAACACTCTGATAACAAAGTTCTTAAATCACGCAGTGTGCCTTGTCGTTTCTTGGTTTCTCCTGGCAACTAAAATGGTTTACATGTATCAGTGCCGTCATTAGTTAGCATTGGATTACGTGGAAATATTTTCAGTTTTAGCCAAGATAATACCGAATGACGTTACCTGCGCCAATTAATTGCTGAAGGTGTTTTGTATTCCGACGAGGGCAAAATGGATTCTAGCGGAATTGAGCGCGAGTGAAAATACCAGTAACTTATAAACACAACGGTGGAGTCGGCGTGTGGCGTAGCGGCAGAGTGCTCAACTCGGAACCAAGATGTCCCGGGTTCGAGTCCTGACATGCCACTGATATTGTGTCCTTGGGAAAGGCACTTAACACGACTTTCCTCACTTCGAATTCGATCAGGTGAAAATGAGTTGTCCCCTGTGCTGGTGGTGGCATTAATATAAGTTGACAAAACTTTGAGTGTGCTGTTACCACGTCTTGTGATTACATGTTTGTGGAATATAAAAAAAACACAACGCGATTACCTTAAGTTACCTCATTTTCTCAAAATGCTTTCGTATAGGTAAACGTTAATAATCCCAATTAAAGGATTTAACCAGACAATCTTGTACTCTTTCCGGGGACAATACATTATTATTACGGTAGGGGGAGATTCAACTACGTGCATTGTGATGTTGCGAGTCTGTGAGGGAAAATACATTCAGGGACAAAAAATTACTGTCGATATTGCCCCTGAATGTACAAATAACAATTTTCACACGCAAGCGTCAAATTACATAGTGTTTAATACCTTTAAAGGATAAGACAGCCAATTAAAGCAGGGTAAGTAAAATCGATCTTAAAAGTAAACAACAAAATACTCTGTTAAGTACGCATGACCTCTTCGCATTACGTACTAACCTTTGAACGTGTCGGGTAGAGACTTTTGAACAAGACCTCAATCGAATTAGTGGTGTTCATGCTTAACAATCACACAACATCAAATATTACGCGAAACGCATTTTTAAACATCATGTTCCATCGTCAGGTGGTTGGAGGCGATGATCAGAGTAAATACTGCCTTAACTAAGATGGCGTCCAGGCCTAGGCTAAATATTTACCGCAAAATTAAGCACACCATGCTTCACGGTAGGTAAAAGGTGAAAGGTCTCCTGAACAATACAGGGGCGCTACCTTGCGGATGAGTATATCAACACACATAGCAATAATGGTGTTCGATGCGGACATTTACACCACAAAAGCGAATGCTATAACAACTGCCCAATTCATATGTCTGCAAGGACCCCAAAAGGCAGTAAAAAGATGAAAGAAAAACAAACCAAAACGAACGATTCGTGTTACTTTGCTTCATAAGCAATTGGT
>NW_017804125.1:0-28658 GCF_001625305.1 Branchiostoma belcheri
TCTGCCTGCCAAAATCATGGACGTTGAATCATGCCTTCCAGAGTTATATCGCAAAATCCGCAGTTCCCCACACTCCGGCGAGACAATTTCATAGTCCTTCTGACGAAGACAATTATCCAGTTTTGGTACATTTTCTATCTTTTTGGACATGAGCTCCATACCGGAACATAGAAAAGTCCTTAGCGTCAAATCCATAAGTCCGAGAGTCTAAAGAATCATAAGTCCGTTCCGTTCAAAGTTGTCAAGGGCGAGAAAACAGAAATCAGTCTCGCGCGTGTGTTCATGTGCTGTAGTCCCCATCCACAGCTGTTCCACGTCCGGCCTTCTTTTGCGATGTGGGAGGGCTGGAATCGCTGGTCCTACTCAGCCCTCTCTTCCTCGGTGTGCTGGGTGTTACCGCACGCCTCCGTGCCTCCTTCATCAGTCTCGTTAAGGCGTCTTCCCGCTCGTTGTGTCCCTTCTGCTGCCGGCTGGCGTCCCTAAGTCGTCTGCGGCCCTTCTTGTTGTCGCGTTTCGGCTGCGGTTGTGTCGTCGGGTTGCCACGCTGATCAGCTGGTACCCCGGAAGTACTTTGGCTGGCCTCAGTGTTATTGTTGTTATGGCAACCCTCGTTGTTGCCGGAAGTGCTGGGCGATGGTTCTGCCGCTGGCTCCTTCTCCACGTACAGTCGGAAGCTTTCTTCAATAACATCTTCAGCCGATGGTGACTGAATTTCGGCTTCTTGGTGTTGTGGTGCGAGGTACTGACAGTCCGGGTCACCTTGCTTGTGTCCAGACATACCACAGCCCCTGCACACGATGTCATTGGGGCAGATCTTGCTGTAGTGTCCCCTTTGTAGACATTTCTCGCAAGTCATGTCTTCTGGTTTCTTGTAGTGCTGTTCTCGGTGTTTCACAGCACCTCGGAAGTTTCCAAATGTCATCTTGGCAGGTAAAGGTTCGGCAGGGATCTCGATAAACACGAACCTGTTGCCGTTTTTCCATCTGGTCAGCTTCTTGTCCTCGTCTCTATCTTTTTCGTACATGACGGCGCTCCTGAGTTTACACCCGAACCGTTCCAGGGTTTTCACAATGTCGCGATCGTCGGCATACAAAGGAATTCCCTTAATGGTGACTCTTGTCGTCGGGGCGTTGTTCTCACCCTGACCGTCAACGATGTATGGATTGTTGTCATAGAGGGGAATCTTGCGCCCTCTGAGTGTGAGCCCTTCAGCGAGAAGAGTTGCTCGTGCCGTCTTTGTCTTAGGGTAGAGACGCCACAGCCCTCCCACTAGCTGTGCTCCCTCCATGGTGTCGTAGCCGGCAAATTTTCTCGGCTGCCCCGCAGCTTTCTCTGGTGCTTAGCCACCGATCTTCCCTCGTGATGGCTTCGTTGTACTTCATGTAGGCGGGCTTGACCATCGGCATGGTGGAGATCGCCGGTCGCGTCGTCGTGGTAGTAACTGACGCGTAGGTCGCCATCTTGTCTTCTTCCTCCGATGTTATCGTTACACTGTTTCCGGGTCTTACGCTTCTCCGACGTCTCCCAGCGCACACAGAACTTGTTAACTACACCGTTGAAAGTCTCAACAACTCTCTCAGCACGGAAATGAAAGATCGCTAATGAAAACTGTGTAATATGCTGCCAAAAATCTCACGATTTCAGGAGCTCTCGCAAAGCGTGACTGCCGTGGCTGGCCTCGCTTTCACCGTCTCATTAAAGGATGTTTTGCAGTGAACCCAAAACGCTTTCTCTTCATCTTGGTGGTTGTTCTACTTCTGGTGGGAGCAATGATCATAGGAGTCATCATAGGACTATATGACAACACCCAAGACACGCAAACGGTAAGGTCAACATCTTTGTCATTTTACAATTTAAAATTTACTTTATATTGTTTCATTTATGTATTACTTCCATCAGGTAATCTAGAAGAACACCACCCCAAAAAGCAAACATACGGCTAGACGTCTTGAAGTTCCTTTTTAGAAATATGTTCTCTGTGTTTTACACAGAAAAGTGTTTCGGTGCACATCATACAAGAGGTAGACGGTCAGAGAAACCTAGTAGACCGATCCGGATAGAACGCAACTAACCCCCTGTTCTCCCTTAAACACCCCCGTTGATATCAGCGTGGAAATGCAAAAGCAGCAAAATGAGTTGATATCTGCTTGATATCTTCTTTAACACTTTCTAGACTGGGCTTTTTTCAGGATCTTTGGGACTGGTGGAGGGAGGCTAGGGTATCCCTCTGTTAAGGTAAACATTTTGTATTTTCGAATGTTACTTTAAAGTTTCTAGTTTTAAAATTAACGTAGACTTGTTGCTACTTTTTTTAGGATATTCCCACGCAAGAAGTCAACGATTTGAGTACATTGAATGCACCAGAAGCAACCTCTGACGGTACCAACCCATCCAGCCATGGTGGAATCAATGGTACCAACCTACCCAGCCATGGGGTCATCAGTTATACCAACCCACACAGCCGTGGGGACATTAATAATGCAGACCCAACCATATTTGGAGATATCAAAGGTACCAGCGTACCTATCTCAGGGGGCAATAAAAGTACCGACCTACCCAACCTTGGAACCACTGATGGTACCAACCAACCAAGGCTTGGGACCACTGATCACACAGACCTGCCCAGCTTTGGAACCATTGATCGCACAGACACACCCAGCCTTAGGACCACTGACGGTTCCAACCCATCCAGCCTCGGGACCACCGATGGTCCAAACGCACCCAGCCTTGTGACAACTGATGGTACCAACCCACCCAGCCTTTGGACCACTGATCGTACAGGCACACCTAGCTTTGGGACCACTGATGATTCCAACCCACCCAGCCTTGGGACCACTGACGGTACCAACCCAATCAGCCTTGGGAGGAGCACTGACGGTACCAACCCACCCAGCCTTGGGAGCACTGACGGTACCAACCCACCCAGCCTTGGGACCACTGATGGAACTAACTCACCCAGCCTTGAGACGACTGAAAGTACAAACCCACCGATCCTATGGACGACAAGTATGATTTGTTATCTAGGGTTTAGACTTTAAATACTATTTGTATTTACACTTTACAAAAATGCTTTTATCATATATTTTGCTTACTGTTCCTATATTTTTATTAGTGAGTGGGCTTTCACCTGCAAAAAAAGACAAAAAAATTCAAAGTTTGAGCACAGGACAGAAAAGTTTAGTAGCGCTGCTTCTTTATCGCCAATTTCACGATACAACATTGGTTGGGGGAGGGAGTGAGGTCTCAGTTAGTAGAAGGTCACTCTGATTAGGTTAAATTATGGTTTTTTAAATCGTTTTTTTTATTTTTCAATTTTTAAACATTTGCTAGATTTATTCGGAAACTTTACTCACATTCTGTCATTGCATCTTTTTTTTTTTAATTTTTCACTTTTGTGTTAATTTTCTAAAGAAAAATAAAGGCACAGTAAGTAAATATTATGGATTACATTGTCCACAGACTGCAAATCTAATTCAACAGGACGAAAAAAAAGAGATCCCAAAAACATTCCTTAATTATCAAATTTCAACATCATAAACCTTGTTTAACAAGACATTATACCTATATTGTTCTAGGTTTACTCACAACTATTACAACATACATTTGTCACCGAAACAACTTTAAAAGTTGAAAGTCATTGCACAAATGGTTCTGATTCAGTCGAAACATCACATATACCTTGAATGAAACACATCACTACATCAAAGTAAAAGACAAATAACAAATCAGAACCATGGCTTACCTCTTCATGTTTATCTGTGATCGACCTTCCGGTATGGTAACAGACACCTTTTCCCATTTTCGGCTTGTTGATCACTGTCAGAGGACAATTAAAAAAAAAGTTGCTTGCTGATGTCATCCATAAAAATTATTTGTCGTAAGGACCATCAACCAAAAAGTAGATTGCCATGGCCTAAAGGTAGGATGCTTTCCCCAAAACAGAAACTGCCAGGAAGTGCCTGGGAGAGACAATATTGCTGACGTGTAAGGAGAACAAGGTGATTGCGGTCGACGATGCCTTCTACGGTCGGAAGATACAAGAGCGTCATTGTGGATGTTATGGCTCTCTTCTATCATCTTCGTCTTGTAGCAGGTGTAAATTTGTTGACGACAGGTAGGTCCACCATACCTGATCTACATACCTGATAGCCTGCGTTTACACAGTCCCTTACTTGCTCACAGCAACTGTTTAGTCGCTATCTGTATCTGTATCTGTATAGCCGGTATAACGGCCCTTTGGCGTAACACACCAGCTTCGCGACGCGACGGTGCAAATTTCTTTCTCGTAAACGGTCGTCGCCTTTCAGAATGATCGTCGCCATTCGTTGATATACCACTGACTGGTCGATGCCATATCTAAGTGTATCATAACATTTTTTGAAGTCCAAAAACGTATAAATGTAGGTAGCAACATTTTCAATAAGAGATAATCATTAAAAAGGTCTAAGTGAAAAAGAAAAAGCACAAACTCAGATTCAAACCCGGCTCAAAAAGTGTAGTTCTGAAATCCTAACATTTACCTTAATCCCCTGAAGCCCTGGTCACAACCTGCCATACGTGCTATTTGTCCGCACGTATATTTGGGAGGCTACGTCTTCTACGGTTTTTCTGAAAACGTGGGGAAGGATTAGCGTCTACGCACGTCACTCGCTCGTCACTCGCACGGTTGCGCAAGGTGTACGAGTGTGGTCTGGCCGTGAGCGGTTGCATGCATCGTTTGTTGCGCAAGTGGTGAGTTGCACGTGCTTACAGCGTACAATATCTCTGAGATTGCAATTTTACCGTAAGGAGGTCGTACTCACACGTGCTTCTTCCGTACGGTACGTACGGGGCACGCGCGTCGCTCGAACTCGCACGCACGGGTGGTAAATCCGCAGACCGGACGCAGAAAAAATTTTTTACATGCACTTTAAGTTCTAGGACGTGTCTGCGTGCTCCCAAATCCGTAGGATTCCGTACGGAGGCGGTACTCACCACGCACGGATGCCCTACCGTACGTTTGCACACGTTTTTACAGCACGCAGAAGCACGTACGGCGGGTTGTGACCAGGCCTTATAAGCCACGGAATATCACAGTATGGATGACCGTGCTGATACACATGTGAAAAGTTAGCCGATCTGCGATTTGGCATCGACCGTTTCAAAAGGCACGGCCGTTTACGAGACGCAATCTAGCCGCGTTGGCAGCTGGCTACATTACACCGAATGACTTTTTACATCTAGTACCTAACGTTTAAACACCTATAAACTCTAAACTGTTTAAATACTTGAAATGATCGATAATTCCCCTTCTGTACTTGGAAACAGCGAATTTCACTCTGCAATATTTCTTGCAAGCAATGGATTTTTAACACCCCAATCCCTGGTTGATAACTCTGGTACCTGAAGGCATAACTGTTTCTTTTTATATTCAAAGCTGGCATTAGGTACTTAGTAGTTGGCGCGTCCACCAGTTTCTTAGTCATTCTGTAAATTGCTTAGTCTGGACACGTTTTGTCTACCTTTGGTAACATTTTGTAACACGCCATTCTTTATCACACTGCCTGCTGCAAGGAACACACTGTTCATTGTAAGGAAATATTGTCAGGGGTTACAGAAGTGTTACATGCCGGTGAGAATCTATCACTTTGGTGACCCCTGTCCGAGTGTAAAGAAAAACCTGGAGGCAACGTATCACTGTGAAGGTTGGTTCAAATGTATACTTTCCCTTCGTATGGTAGCACTGTGGGCCTTAAACAACATTCTATACAGCTAGTTAAGGTGCAGGACCTGGAGCTAAACAGGTTTGACAATGATAAGTGCCAGTTTTATTGTTGCCTTTCTTAGTTACTATTGGGTAACTAAGAAATACATATAGCACGTACTCATCTTTATTTTAATATACGTTATCTTAAGTATCTTTTGTCTAAAAGCGGTGCCCAAAAGACTTAAAATTTTTCTCTATTTTTAAGCACCTGCACAAGACGGCGTAGTCACCTTTGGTGGGAAAGAAAATGGTCCCGGCCAGTTTCATGCTTTGAAAGGCCTGGCCGTGTCCTCGACTGACGAGATATTCGTGCCTGACTGGTATAACCGTAGAATCCAGGTCTTCAGCATGAAGGGAGATCATCTTCGCAGTTTAAAAACAGGACTCTTCAACCTACATGCTATAACCACTGGCCGCGACGATACCCTGTGGGTAGTTTCCCGAAGTCATAGAAGAAGTAATGATATACGTCAGTACAGCAAAGATGGCAGTGTCCTTGCCAGGTTTACTTGCAGTGGAGACGTCATCCATGGAATTGCCTGGCACGATTTGTCTCACAGAATAATACTGATAACAAGGGCAAAGGCCTCGTGGTTTACTCCTAGTTACACACTAAGAAAGTCGACAAAAACATGTAACATAGTGACGTTTTCAGGAGGACGTGTACGATACTTAAAACACGTCACCGTGGACAAGAAAGGGAACATTTTCATCACAAGCGACCGAGATTCTCGTGTTTACAAGTATGACAAGAATGGAAACTACATTTCCAGTTTTGGTAGTCCAGGTACTGAAGCAGGGGATCTCAGTAACCCCTATGGAATCACTGTGGACAGTTTGGGGCGTGTGCTTGTGGCTGATCAGTTTAATAGCCGGGTGGAGATGTTTACAGCTGAGGGAGAGCACATCGGCACCTTAGCTTATTTGCCCAGTCCTCGTCATGTTGCCACAGGTGGGGAGGGGCAGCTTGTGGTGTCACATGGACAAATATTTATAACAGTCTGGCCCAAATATTAAAAGTGATGTTTCCCTGGTTCTCTACAAACTCAGCAGAGAACGAAGTAAAAAGCAAATGGCTGGAAGGAAAACTCGTGAATCTGTGTACACAAATAAGGCGTCTTGTTGTACCAAGAGAGCGAGCTAATTAAAAATCTACAGCAGTTGTATAATATTAATTACAATTTCAATTAAAAGTAGCAAAGTAACAAACTTCAGTGACAGTATGTTGTATATGGGCAGTTATGCCTTAAAAATAAAGAAAAAATGAAGTTGATGACATGACTGAGAGTAGCAGTAGCAGTGGTAGGGAAGACGATGAGGCGAACAACACTTTACATGTAGCTGAAATTGCTATGTACCTTCCAGTATTAGAAAGTTGGTAACGGTTGGTAACAGTTGAATCTACCAACTGTTACCAGTTGTATCAGAGGAAATAAGTGGCAGGAAAACTCGATCATCCCACAAACTGAGCAGTACTTACTGTAGAACTCTAAGATACCACGACAGTGCAATACCACACATGGTACGGTTACTGAACCCGTATAAAAATCTGACCCGTTCATTTTAATCTGCTTAAGTATGTTTTTATGCTCAATTTTATCCTGTTTGTAAATGTTTTTAAATATGTTTGAGATAATGGTCATGCCTTTGTTTTAATGAAAATCATGGCAACAGCTCCCATGCAATTCAGCCTCTATCTGCCAGGTGGGACTGTCCGTACGAATAATGTCTTGTATATATGTTAACAATCGAATAAATCATTATTATTATCTGTAACAAGGAAGACCTGTGTCTGTGGTGGTAGTGACCAGATGCGGCGCTCTAACAAGAGGTGCCCGAGGTACAAGCAAAGGCAAGGGAGAGAAAAGAAGTAATCGCTAATCTAGTTTCCCAGTGTATGATGAACCCATGTAAGTTAGATCTGTATATCACAACTTAGATTGTGCTTTCTCATGAAGTAATAGTCTTTGGTAGCATGTTTGTTATTATTATTGTATTTTCCCTAAATCTCATGTATATACTGTTCTCTAAATCTCATGTTAATTGCTGTACTATGTGCCATGCTAAAATAATTGCATAACTGTGATTCTCAAGAAAGAGGGGAGAACCATAGGATGTAAGGAGCTCATGTTTACAACCTTTGTAAAGTCTCTTATGGTGGCCTCACGACTGACATGAAATCTTAACTTACATTGTTTGTAAATATCTATAGCCACCTATATTATTCAACTGCGTCTATCTTAAAAGGTCAATATTTTAGCTACTGCAACAGTTTTTTTTTATCTAATTGAGATTTTTTTAGTATATTTAAATTCAATTTTAATTCAGTGTCATTCACACTGCGAATAGCGAACAAAGTCATCTTGTATCTTTTCGTCGAATAAGTCTTAGTTTTTCATTCCATTGAGCGCATGTAATTTAGCACTATGTATGTGCTTACTCATCATGAAGTAATAGTTTTTGGTTATTAGTATTGGCTATTAGTATTGCATTGTTCTCTAAATCTCTTGTAATTGCTGTACTATGTACAATGTTGGGATAGATGCATACCTGTGATTAAAAAAAAGACAGGACATGTAAGGTGCTCATGTTTTCAAAGTTTTCTAAAGTTTCTTGTGGTGCCTTCAAGACTTGTCGTCAAACATGTCTTAGTTCTTCATGTTGTTAAACTCATATCATTTAGCATTATTAGTATATATGTGCTTTCCCATGAAGTTAGTAGTTTTGCATTGTTCTATAAATCGCATGTAATTGCTAAGTACTGTACTATTTTTAATGGTGGGATAGCTGCATACCTGTTATAGTCAAGAAAGAGGGAAAAACAAGGGATACAAGATGCTCATGTTTATTCATATTTTAATGTTTATTCATGTTTTTTAAAGTTTCTAACGGTGGCTTCATGGTAGTCTCCACTTCCTTAGTCCTTTTCAGGTTGAATAGATAGTAGAAATCGGCCTAAAACGTAATGTAACTGGCCAAGGGAGTTGGCTGGCCATAGAGGGCACAGCTTGCCTGCAAACTGCACCCTCTATTGCCAGCAAACTCTCTTGACCAGTTACATTCCTTTTTAGGCCGATTTCTACTATTTTGGTCATAATGAAGTATAAAAACACACATGGACTTTGATGCTAACCTTCTAGACTTTCTGTTGTCTATGAGATCTGGAGTGAACAAATACCTGTATGGGAGAAGTGATTCACGTCATTGAGCACCCCCCTCCCCTTGCGTCCATGGTTATAATATGCATCCGTTTACAGTTAACATGATAACAACTAGGATTATGCACCCTGATAAGTTTTAGTCACTTGTACTTGTAGCAAGGAAGATGAGAATACATGCACAATGTACATCCACATTTTGAATAAAAGATCCGGTTAAAAATGTCCTTTTTGTTTTGATGTAAGTGATACAGTCAATGATACAGTACATTACTATATTGCTTGTCATGTCACGTTACTACTCGTGTACAGTCCAGTAACGTCCTTTAGAGGTGACAAAACGAACTGTCCATTTGCTTATAACTCCAATACCTAGAAGTGCGGGGTGATACAGTTAACGCCGAGAACACCTTAGGCCCTTGGATAGCTTTCTTCACATATTGTCCTATATGAAGACATGGTGTCATTTTTAATAGCAACCAAGATTGCAAGAGGGGGGTGCAAATGAAATGCTGTGCTAAATATTCGTTCGTAGCTTCGTACGTACGTAGATTCCCGGCTTCCCAGGGACCCATATTCTTAGCCTGTTGTACCTGGGGTGAAATGAAAGAAGAAAACAGAAAAAAAAGATAAGCCGATAGATTAATTAAAAAATCCGTACCAGTTACATGGAACCTACATGTGAAAACGAATACACCAAGATGTCATGCATAAGAAAGGGATAAGACAGGAGTCGTCCTTTGATCCGATCCGTCACCATCTTTAATGCACCGACTGTTTTTTTTTATATTCCGAAACATGTAAGCACAAGACGTGGTGACGGCACACTCAAGTTTTTTCAACTTATATTAATGCTGCCACCAACACAGGGACAGTACAATACTCATTTACACCTGAGCAAAGTGAGGAAAGTCGTGTTAAGTGCCTTTCCCAAGGACACAAGATCGGTGGCATGCCAGGACTCGAACCCGGGCCTCTGGATCCGAGTCGAGAACGTTGCCGCTACGCCACACGACCCCACAAATGCGCCGACTGGTTGTACCGCTACATAGTAAAGCACATGTCGGAAGCAAAGAAAAAACACACCTAGTTTGGCTATATACATTTATAAAAGAATAGGAACTAGAAAGGCCAATATTTGCTTTGGAGCAAATACAGCGATGGTTTCACCACATTTTACGACATGGCAGGGAAAGAATGAGAAACACAAGGGAAAACAATGATTTACATTGATATAACTATAATATGAAGTAACATACAACTAAAACAACAGTTGGATAGCTATTCCCTACTTTATTGGTTAGGATTTTTGATTGCATAATGCAAACTGTTGATTTTCAAAATAAATAAAAAAACGTTCATGCCCCGCATTCCAATGCTGGAGCAGAAAAGCTTGAAATACCTACCAAAACACTTGAATAAAGACATACTGTTAGTATGGAAATGCTCTGTGCAGGTGTTAATCAAGTTAAATCCCAACAGCCAATCAGCAAGAAATGTTTTGTGCAGGTGGAAATGCTCTGTTCAGGTGTTAATCAAGTTAAGAGTCATTGCATGAGAAAACCAGGCAAACATCACCAAAACCCGGAACATGGGGGTCAGCCAAATCCGCTCATATTTTGTATGTGGGATAGGTATGGGGAAGTATTAACAGCCATATGATTAAAACTCCCTGGGTGTGTTTTGTATCAGAGTTCTGGAGACCCCCTTGGAGACCCTCAAAATCCCCCATATTTCGTGTCAAAATTATGAAAATTACGATCGCTGCACCGCAATTTCTATCAGAGAAAACAATATTGCTGTTTGATTTCCATATATACCTATGTCTCACGTCTTTCATAACAAAATTTGAGACTTGGGCATTGATGTTTAAAGGGTGTACATGGGGGTTGAAAGAACCATTAAAAGCAGAATTTTGGCATCTTTAAATTTTAGTCATTTTTATGAGGCATTAACTCCGACTCACAGTGGCTTTGGTGAACACTTTTACTTTTTCTGGATAGAGGAACATTTACTTAGTAAAAAACAATTGTCATTGACGTGGGACACACATACTGGGAGTCGTGGGAGGAGGGTCTTTTGGGGGATTTTTCGTTTTTAAGAAATTGTTCAAGAAGCAATGGCATGTGATTGCACAGAGAGATTTAGCCGGATCTTTACCCAACTGAATAAAAACTATGTAGATGCAATATGAATACTACCACAATGCAAAGAAAGTCATGTGGGCTCTGCATGGGGAATTTAGGGATGCTTGAAATAGAATTATGTTCAATTTAAACATATTTCTTCCCAATTGTCGATACTATTTTTTGCTGGATTGATTATTGAAATACAGTGGCATTAATAGCTATTATCTAGGAAGGCCTCAATGATCAGAGGCTCTGTATGGGGGTTAGGAGGACACTAGTCATGTAACATGCTTTGATAGCTGGGTGCTGAAAGTTTAGCAAGAACGTAAGACAGATTACACCATTCTATTCCTTCCAAGTTCCAATTAATACTTTTCTGGGAAAACTTTTTGGCAAACGCGGTAAGAGCTGGCACGTGACAGCGGTGATAACCAAGGAACATGATGGAGAACATGCTGTAGAGTGTTTTGTTCACGTCGTCGACAATTGCCGACAGGACTGGAGCTCAGTGGCATCTATACTGGAAAATGTTTTCCACAATATCAAGGCCGAGAAACCAGCACTTACAAAGGTATTCCTAAGGTCTGACAACGCAGGCTGTTACCACTGTGCCCCACTTCTGTTCTCCCTACCCATGATTGGTCGCAGAACTGGTATCACCGTCTTGCGTTATGACTTCTCCGACACACAGGCAGGCAAGGATATCTGCGACAGGAAAATCGCAACCATGAAGTCCCACATAAGACGCTATGTAAATGAGAAACACAATGTCTCGACTGCCAAAGACATGAAGGAGGCTCTAGAATCACATGGCGGAGTCAAAGGTTGCAGGATAGCTGTGGCTCAAATCGGGCTCCAGGCGGGGAGCATTCTGGGCTGAAATGGGAGTTAAAGCACTGAATAACTTCCAGTATGAGGATGACAGTACAAGAGTTTGGAGAGCTTACAACATCGGAACAGGAGAGTTGGTGCCCTTCTCAACACAGGTGCCTTTCCACAGGTGCAGGACATTCCTACGCTCATCACACAGTCGTTTGATCCTGCACAACCACGCATATAGGCCACATTACAGCATCGGGTGAAGGTGCAAAGTCCCTTTTCCATTGCCCTAAGTCGGGGTGTGTGGTAACGTTCGAATCAGCTGGACAAACACTTGGATGTCGGAAAACATTCTAAGGAACTCGAGCGGGAATCCACATATGATAGGATACGTAAGCAATGAGCTCAGGCTATCACTGGAATAGCTCATGGCCAGTTAAGTACACAGCAGGCTGGAGAAGAATCTGACATCGCAGGAACCCCCTTAAATCGGTCAATCAGTGAAGACTGTGCAATCCGAAAAGTCAAAAGAGGCCAGAGAATGTCAGAGGAAGTAAAGACATACTAGTACCTAACTGACATCTTTAACTATGGGGCCAGGTCTGGTCAGAAAGCAGACGCATCACAAGTCTCACAGGACATGCAGTATGCACGAGGTGAAGACCGGGAGCTGTTCGGTTCGAGCCTAGCGAATGGAGGAGTGCAAAGCAGATCAGTAGTTACTTTGCGAGGCTGTCAGCTGCACAGAGACGTCAAGAAAGCCCAGACTCTGTCACCCACGAGTACATTGAATCTTTGGAAGTGGAAGCGGAGTGGCAGACATTGCGTGACAAAAAATATCAGAACATTGCCTACAGCGTACAGCCATCCTCTTATGTTTGAAAGCATAAGTATATGTGAGGCTGCAAAGACAAGAGGTCTTAAAACATTCAAGCTGAAAGAACTGCGAAATATCAAAGAACATTTCCATCTGCCTGTGACAGGTACAGTGTTAGGAAAGCCTCATACATACTGTAGGACCATTGGAAAGCATTGTTCAGTCCTGTTCATGTGTAAACTAGTTTATGTATGTTCTTGGTGCTCTATGACGTACTAAAGTGTAATGTATTATGTATTGTAAGAACTAAGGCTCTAATTAAATGTATATCGTGAATGCCAAAATGGCATTTTAATCTTGTTGTCTTGTTTATCAACTAAATCTTTATGTCATTAGTGTTCAGGTATCTTTTGTTGTGGGGTGTGAAATGGGGTGATTTTATTCTTTTGTTATGAAAATGAGAAAGTTTTAGGTGAACAAGGCATTTAGGTCCTAAAAAAGTATTGAGTGTCTCTGCCCTACTAGCACAGAGACAGGTTTGTTTAATGTTAACGTTATGGATTGCATTATTGATGTGCAGTTGGATTAAGCAAGGAATCTGTAAGAGAAGGGGAAAGTAGATGAAATCATGTAGAACTAATCTATGTGCTATATTAAGAATATCTGACTCCCATGCAGAGCCCGTTTTTGTCTCTTTAAAGTAGTTATTATATTCTTATCGTCATATATACTTCTTATTGACCAGTTGAAGTATTTGATTTTAAACAGTTTTTACAGTCTTTAAATACGTCATGGAATATCATCATGGTGTTTTATTACCCCCAATATGGAATCCAGTTTTATTGTAAATGGCATATTTTATGTACAGTGTAATGCAATAGCTTACCTTTTAGCTGATGAACAGATTAAATAAAGCATTTTAGGTGTAAACTGTCTAAACGTATTTCTAAGCTTTCACCACCTAGCTATCAAAGCATGTTACATGACTAGTGTCCTCCTAACCCCCATACAGAGCCTCTGATCATTGAGGCCTTCCTAGATAATAGCTATTAATGCCACTGTATTTCAATAATCAATCCAGCAAAAAATAGTATCGACAATTGGGAAGAAATATGTTGAAATTGAACATAATTCTATTTCAAGCATCCCCAAATTCCCCATGCAGAGCCCACATGACTATTCATATTGCATCTACATAGTTTTTATTCAGTTGGGTAAAGATCCGGCTAAATCTCTCTGTGCAATCACATGCCATTGCTTCTTGAACAATTTCTTAAAAAACGAAAAATCCCCCAAAAGACCCTCCTCCCACGACTCCCAGTATGTGTGTCCCACGTCAATGACAATTGTTTTTTACTAAGTAGATGTTCCTCTATCCAGAAAAAGTAAAAGTGTTCACCAAAGCCACTGTGAGTCGGAGTTAATGCCTCATAAAAATGACTAAAATTTAAAGATGCCAAAATTCTGCTTTTAATTGTTCTTTCAACCCCCATGTACACCCTTCAACATCAATGCCCAAGTCCCAAATTTTGTTATGAAAGACGTAAGACATAGGTATATATGGAAATCAAACATTAATATTGTTTTCTCTGATAGAAATCGCGGGGCAGCGATCATAATTTTCATAATTTTGATAAGAAATCTGGAGGATTTTGAGGGTCTCCAAGGGGGTCTCCAGAACTCTGATACAAAACACACCCAGGGAGTTTTAATCATATGGCTGTTAATACTTCCCCATACCTATCCCACATACAAAATATGAGCGGATTTAGCTGACCCCCATGTTCCGGCCATTGCCTGGTTTTCTCCTGCAATGACTCTTAAATCCCAACAGCCAATCAGCAAGAAGTATAGAGGAAAGCTGCATGCCTATTGGTTGATGCCCTGCATTCCATTGTGATGACTCATGCCCAGACGTGGTAAACACGGCACACTAACACAGTAATACATTTGCTATAACACAGCCAAAAAACTCAAATAAAACCATTCTAAAAGCCTGTATCACAAAAATGTAAAAAACGCCTAGGGGTATTTGCCCACTGTACCTCCATACCAAATTTCTGGACCTTAGGCCCTAAAATAAAGAAGCTGAATCCATTTAAAAAATGGCAGGAGGAGGAGGAGAAGAAAC
Organism: Branchiostoma belcheri; assembly: GCF_001625305.1. Lineage (NCBI taxonomy): Eukaryota > Metazoa > Chordata > Leptocardii > Amphioxiformes > Branchiostomatidae > Branchiostoma > Branchiostoma belcheri. Next base: position 14,801 of record NW_017804125.1, read on the forward strand.
ATAAGAAAAAGCAATATGGGTTCACCACCACTTCGTGGTGTGGTGAACCCATAATAAAGTCTACATACCCCATGGCTGTCCCGATGCTGCGGAGGTGCCACGGCCTCCATCGGGCGCTCCTCGGCGATCAGCGTCCGAAGGACGGTGGCGGCCCGGTGTCTCAGGCATCTGAACCCACATGTACAGGCACCAGTAATACATGTTGCAACAGTTAACCCCATTTTAGAGACCCTAGTGCCGAAGCGTTTACAAGGCATTATTCGACCACGGGAAAACACAACAACACCACAAAACAGAAGGAAGAAGCTTACGGCTCGTTTCATTACTCACTAAGACCTAATTGACGAGTTTAAGAAGAAAGAAAAAAAAAAAATGAAGAAAGCCTAGGCCGAAAAGAGAAAAGAAAGCAGTACTCCAACGTATGGAGAAAAAAATTAAAATAAAGAGCAACAGTCTGAGATGTTTTGCTTCTTATCTTTGTAGTACAGCAAACAAGGCGTGGGGTCGTGTGGCGTAGCGGCAGAGTGCTGGACTCGGAACCTAGAGGTCCCGGGTACGTCAAAAAAGAATGTCAACATGTGGCCAAGATTCTCCCATTATTCAAGGGCAGGTCAGGTCAGAAGCCACGTATATAGCGATTTTTTTCAAAAGTAATTAAATTCAGTACTGCTAAAACGAATTAAAAATTACCATATATGTATATATAATTGAAACTCATTTGCATTTCCTCATACATGTGGAATGGGATTTTAGTTATCAATACTCACTGCCAGTCATCGCTGTATTAAACATGTATCAAACAAGCATTGTATAAAAAAAGATGCAGAGTACTTTTATAGCTGCTTACCAATTACAAAAATTATAGAAATACAGAAAGCACTAATTTATTTACCTTAAATTTGACGAACACAAAAACGAAAATAAATACAACCTTTGTAAGTTAAAGATTTTAACCCTCAAACCACCGTATGAGGTTAAAACTGAGGTTTAAACTGACCCCAGCATATGTGCCATTTTAAATTTTTTTTGTTGAAAACAGAATTCCTTTTTGACTATGTATATATGTCTGATCACTCATACGTTTTTACTGAGATTGGAACACTTTTGATTGAGTTATCGTGACGTTTATACGTGGTCCAGTTGGGTCAAAACTGACCCCAGAATTTTTTACACTTATGAATCCTTTGTTGTCGTCAATATTTCTTCCAGCTAATGCTTCTTTTATTTTTCTGCTGGCATGGTCTACTAAACACATTGCTACAGAATGACCTCAACATATTGACTCAGAAAACTAAAGCCAGAAACCTATGGGCTTGGGGTCAAAGGTGATTGACATGCCTGCATGATAATGAGCAAAAATTATTAATTAACACCTACTAATGCCAAATTGGCCCTCACAGATTAATGAAACATACATATATTCTATGATAGAACTACGCACATATCTTATATTTCATAGAAAATTATAAAGTCCCAAAAATAAATGCGACTTCAAAAAAAATTATGGGGTGAGTTTTGACCCCAAACGGTAAGATTCGTCACAAAAACCTTACGGTGGTTTGAGGGATGTTTGCTTAATCAGACTTGTAACAAACAAGCTACTCAGAAACGTATTACCTTGAGTATATCTTGAGGATAATTGAAGTTACTAAAGTAATAAACTACTTAGTAGATATGAAACATAGTAGATAGAAAAAGTAAACAGCATATGGACTAATCCTTTGGTGTTCGGAGGCCATATTCGACTATGTGTGATTAGAGCTTAAAAAAACGGAATCAGAGCTGGCAGAAGCTGCTACGTCACAATACTCCCATCTCTCTCTGATTATGTTACGTCCATTTTTGTATGAAGTTCTTTAATTTCATTTGATGTTTCCAGTCTGACCTTTTGATTCGGACTTGGATTTATGTTTATATGATTTCTGTACATAATATGTATATTCTGTTCATTCATTCATTCATTCATTCATTCATTCATTCATTCATTCATTCATTCATTCATTCATTCATTCATTCATTCATTCATTCATTCATTCATTCATTCATTCATTCATTCATTCATTCATTCATTCATTCATTCATTCATTCATTCATTCTAATCCATGGTGTAACACCAAGCCCTCATGGCAACGCCAGGTTTCCGGCAGTAGTTCTTTTCCAGTCCGTATGGTGGGTGCTCTGCAGGACTGTAGGGCTGTTCATGAGGTGTCTGACTGTACCAACGTTGACAAGGTTTTCTCGTGTTGGTCACAGCAACTGTCCCTCAATAGAATGCCCCATCTCCAACCTGTCAATGTGCTGGTTGATAAAATTAGAAAAGTATATATAGATATATATATTTATATACATATATTTTGTGTCATAACTTGTGTCTTTTAACATTTTTTTCCATTTCTACAGCACGGTTATCTACCACTTCAAATTCCAAGTATCCTTTAAGCTGCATTATGTAAAGTTCGAATAATACAAAAGGCCACCTAAGGAGTTCAATGAGTTGTTTTGATGGAATGGTTAGAAAATTGCACAAATACGTTGCCAAGTGGAAGTAGCTTAGTTAAGCTTTGGTTGCAATTTGCTTTTTTCCCCTTTTATTTATATGACATCTGCACTTTTGTCTTAGTCGTACGTGCCCTGACTTTTGCAGGGATTTGTATCATTGTCAATTGATACAAATGCAATCCGTAAGTAACTGAGAACCATATGAAGGTTTTATTTTTAAAACTTAAACTTCAGGCAAACATGAATATCATTATGTAGCTTTGAATATGGTAAACAGGTGACTGTACGTTATCGATTGTGTTGAGAAGAGTACAAGTAATAAGTTGCTTACTTGCGTAAAAGCAGCTCACAAACATATCACCCTGTTATCTAAAGCTTCCCCTTTCACACATTAGAACCTTTTCGCCAACACGGACCTCTCTTAACATTTTTAGGAGGTGTAATTGCTTTGTGTTAGGGAGGCCGAATTCGTTAAAGTGTTATGCCTAAAAAAAGTTCCGTTTAATGTTTCAGCCCTTAAGAATAGGGTCAGTTGCTATCAATGGAGGTTGCCTTTTAAGACTTAGGCGATCTCTGGTTATTCAGCGAATACAATAAAGTCTAACAAAGAAAATTTAGCATGACGACACCTGCCAGAGCTTGGAACTAGAAGGTCAATCGATCAGATCGAAATATTATATCCCTAGCAGGGGTCCAAATGTTTACAGAAAAAAAGACCAGGTTGGGCAGTTTTTCCAGGGTCGGGAAACAAGAAATTTAATACAAATTAATACAAATTTCCTAATTTAGGTTATGGAATCGAGCCTTACCACAGGCTGGTACGTCACAAAGCTCCCATCTCGAGCTGGGGTCCGTGGTGTAACACCAAACACCGGCAGAGCCGTCAGGGTTTCGGCAGTAGTTCTGCTCCAGTCCTGCTGATGGATAGTTGGCAAGTGTCAGGCGGTGTTCATGAGGTGTCTGACTGTCCCAGCGTTGACAAGTCTTACCCGTGATGGTCACAGAGACTGTTCCTCGGTAGGATGCCCCAATTCCCACCTGGCAACCTGCAGCTTTATAAAATTAAAACACAACATTATACCTTCACCAAATGACATTGACCTTTACGACTGTTCAGTCAATCATATTCTGAACCCAGTGGCAGTCTTATCTTACAAATGAAAGCCTCTAGGTAAATAAGGTAAAAAAGCAATTTTAAACAGAGAATCCGATTGAGATCTCCACCTGTTAAATCGCCAATTCTATTTGATCTGAGTCTCTACCAAGACATATAGGAACGTATATACCCATGATAAAGAGTTCAATAAAGCCCAATGTTAGCTGGCGGGATTCCAGCTACTTCATTGCATTATCCTCCTGGCTGGCTGGGTCTGGCTGTCCCCACCATAGCAAGGTGATTTGAACCATCATTCGTGGACGGGCTTCCCCATTGTCGCTCAGGGACATTGGAGCTGGTCTGCCTAGCTAGAAGGTCAGTAACCTAACAAAAGACACCGAAACCACTTGCGTATTTCCATAAGCATAAAATATCATACTTACCATCGCATGTTGGCGAGCGTTGACTCCAGGTTCCATCGGACTGACAGGTAAGAGAAGACGGGCCGACCAGGTTGTATCCTGGGTCACACATGAAGGTGACCACGTCTCCGTAAGAATTGGAGCCAGTCATCAAACCATTTATGGGAGGCGCTGTCAAAGGGCACTGCACAACTGTGTACAGAACAATGTAACAAGAGTGTGAGAAAAATGAAATCAGCGGCTTTAAAATAGCTTGATATTAACGGCTTCAAAGCAGCTTTAGCAGAGTCTTTTTAATTCTTTGGAGTTTTTTTATTTATGTTTATTATTCTGTTCTAATGGGCAAATGATAATAGCAACTTATTCATACGTCTTTATTCATTTATAATATCTTAATAGCTAAACTCTGTTATCTTGTTACCGGGACGATACTTATTTTTGTGATGTAATTTTTATCTTATGTCTAGTGGTGACGTGAATATAAGCATATTGCTTAAGTGCGTCACCAGTATGTGCCAAAAAACAGTTACTCAAGCAACTGGATATGATTTTGAAAACGTCAGACGTTTCAGCTAGTATCCACTAGCTTTCGTCAGTGACTGAGAGACCAGAGGGGAAAGCAGGTTTATATAAACAACCTGTTGATTGATATGCAAATAAAGTGAAGACAAATTTTTGGAAGTCAAAAAAGGAACAAAAGTCAGACAAGTCAAGACAAGATGATGCAAATTAGTCTGAAAGCTCCTGTTATACTGGACAGGAGCTTAAGTGTTGTCTGTCCTCGGGGCTGGGAGTGCCAAATCCCAAGTGCCGGAAAGATCGACCGGTAGCCCCCCTTCCCTGTTGAGGGTGGGGTTGTACATTCTTTTATATATTGCCTCTTTAACACCCCGTTCCCACCAGCGTGTTTCGCGGTCTAAGACATCCGTGGACTCGAGTTTGAAAGAGTGACCCTGGTTGTGTTGTAGGTGGTGGAAAATAGCTGAGGAGTAGCCGTTGGCACTAGGTCGGCAATGTTCTTTGTACCTTACTTTAAGCGGTCGACTTGTCTCTCCGATGTAGGTGTTGTTACAATTGGGCTCCTCACATTTGAGTCTGTAAATAACATTCGCCTTGGTACCCTTGTGAGGTCGGTCCTTAGGGTGTACCAGTCTTTGTCTGAGGGTTGAGTGAGGTTTGAAGTTAGTGGCTATGTTAAAGTTTTGGAAGATCCGTCGGAGTTTCTCAGATACTCCTTGGACATACGGAATAGTGATGTTGGCCTTGTTTTTGTTGGTCAATGGTTTGCACTTCTGGGTTTTCTTAGACTGATCTGAAGGTTTGAGCGCTTTGTTGAAAGTTCAGTTTTGGTAGCCACATTTAGCCAGGGCACCTCGGAGGTGTCTATGTTCGTCCGTTTTGGCTTGGTCTGAAGTGACAATGTTGTCTGCACGATGGAAGAGAGTTTTGATCACTGTTAGTTTGTGTTCCAAAGGGTGGTGGGAATCAAAGGCCAGGTACTGATCAGTGTGGGTTGGTTTCCTGTACACTTCCGAAACGAAGGGTTGTGTATATAAACCTGCTTTCCCCTCTGGTCTCTCAGTCACTGACGAAAGCTAGTGGATACTAGCTGAAACGTCTCACGTTTTCAAAATCATATCCAGTTGCTTAAGTAACTGTTTTTTTGGCATATCGTATTACCTGGATGTCTAACCTTCATCGACGTCACCAGTATGTATTGTATTCATTTTGTATGTTGCAATAAGAAAAAAATGATAATAACCATCTGCACAAGGCTGCAATGACTTAATGTATAAATGAGAGCTCAGATATTCCAAGATCAGGGTGTATAAGGGTGTTCCACACAAGGGCTAGTTTAATATTTCCCCCTTTCAGTACATAGAGTGCTGGAAATGCCACGCATAATTTTTTTCTACTTTTTAAAAAGCGACCTGCGGTTCAATAGTTGCGCTCCTTAATACTTTAATGCATATTACTTTGCAATGGGCACTATACAGACACTACAGCTCATTAGGCACATAACGACACTACTCGTTGTATCCTTCAAAAATGTGTTCCAAATGTGAAGTAACGTTACAGAACTAAAAGAAGGGCACACCTTTCTTCAAAAATTGCATCATTTTTCCCAAAAATATTGTTACACTTATGCAAATTAGAGCTGGTCTGCCTAGCCAGAAGGTCAGTAACCTAAATTAAAAAAAGAATTAAAGCACTTGCATATTTCTTTAATCGTAAAATGCTATACTTGTACCATCGCATGTTGGCGAGCGTTGACTCCAGGTTCCATCGGACTGACAGGTAAGAGAAGACGGACCGACCAGGTTGTATCCTGGGTCACACATGAAGGTGACCACGTCTCCGTAAGAATTGGAGCCAGTCATCAAACCATTCATGGGAGGCGCCAGCAAAGGGCACTGCACAACTGTGTACAGAACAATGTAACAAGAATATAAGAAAAATGATATTAACGGCTTCAAAGCAGCTTTAGCACAGTCTTTTTGTTTCTTTGGAGTTTTTTTTTATTTATGTTTATTATTCCGTTCTAATGGGCAAATGATAATAGCAACTGATTTATACGTCTTTATTCATTTATAATATCTTAATAGCTAAACTCTATTCTCTTGTTACCTGGACGATACTTATATTTTGTGATGTAATTCTTATCTTATGTCTAGTGGTGACGTAAATATAAGCATATTGCTTAAGTGCGTCACCAGTATGTATTGTATTTATTTTGTATGTTGAAATAAGAAAAAAATGATAATAACCATCTGCACAAGGCTGCAATGACTTAATGTATAAATGACAGCTCGGATATTCCAAGATCAGGGTGTATAAGGGTGTTCCAGAAAGGGCTAGTTCAATATTTTCCCCCTTTCAGTACATAGAGTGCAGGAAATGCCTAGCATAATGTTTTTTTTTACTTTTTGAAAAGCGACCTACGGTTCAAAAGTTGCGCTCCTTCAAACTTTAATGCATATTACTTTGCAATGGGCACTATACAGACACTACAGCTCATTAGGCACATAACGTCACTACTTGTTGTATCCTCCAAAAATGTGTTCCTAATGTGAAGTAACGTTACAGAACTGAAAGAAGGGCACACCTTTCTTCGAACATTGCATCATTTTTCCCAAAAATGTTGTTACACTTATGCATATTAGAGCTGGTCTGCCTAGCCAGAAGGTAAGTAACCTAAATTCCAAAAAAAATTAAAGCACTTTCATATTTTCTTAATCGTAAAATGCTATACTTGTACCATCGCATGTTGGCGAGCGTTGACTCCAGGTTCCATTGGACTGACAGGTAAGAGAAGACGGACCGACCAGGTTGTATCCTGGGTCACACATGAAGGTGACCACGTCTCCGTAAGAATTGGAGCCAGTCATCAAACCATTCAAGGGAGGCGCCAGCAAAGGGCACTGCACAACTGTGTACACCACAATGTAACAAGGGTGTGAGAAAAATGACATCAACGGCTTCAAATTTGTTTTTTTTTATTTCTTTGGAGTCTATTTATTCCAATTTAATGGGCAAATGATAATAACCATCTGCATAAGGCTGCAATGACTTATAATGTATGGATGACAACTCATATACTCACAGATTATCCAAGATCAGAGTATACAAGGGTGTTGCACACAAGGGCCAGTTTTTTCAAGTTCCACATTTTCCCACTTTCAGTACAAAAAGTGATGCCGTGCATGATGTTTTTTTTTTATAAAGCGACCAGCGGTTTAAAAGTTGCGCTCCTTTAAACTTTAATGCATATTACTCTGCAATGGGCACTAATCGGACACTGCATTTCATTAGGCTCATAACGACAATACTCGTTGTATCCGGCACTCGAACGATTTGTTCCAAATGTGAGCTAACGTTACAGAACTAAAAGGAGGGCACACATTTCTTCGAACATTGCATCATTGCACTCAAAAATATTGTAACACTTATGCATATTAAAGTTGGTCTGCCTAGCCAGAAGGTCTGTAACCTAAATTAAAAAAAAAACATTAAAAGCACTTGCATATTTTCTTAATCGTAAAATGCTATACTTGTACCATCGCATGTTGGCGAGCGTTGACTCCAGGTTCCATCGGACTGACAGGTAAGAGCAGACGGACCGACCAGGTTGTATCCTGGGTCACACATGAAGGTGACCACGTCTCCGTAAGAATTGGAGCCAGTCATCAAACCATTCAAGGGAGGCGCCAGCAAAGGGCACTGCACAACTGTGTACAGAACAATGTAACAAGAATATGGAAAAAATGGCATCAACGGCTTTAAAATAGCTTTACCAGAGTCTTTTTTTTTCTTTGGAGTCTTTTTATTTCATTATAATTGGCAAATGATAATAGCCATTTGCATAAGACTGCAATGACTAAATATATGGATGACTACTTAACCCGGCTATTCAAAGATCAGGGTGTACAAGTAATCTCCAAGCAGATCTTTTGGTGGGGGTAAGACAGTATCAAATTGGCCAGTCTGTATTCATTTACCCACCCAAGATCTGCCTCCAGTCGAAACGTCAAAGGCTTTTAACACCTAGTTGTTGCCTGATCAAAATATTCTTGCCAAGTAGTTTATTGCCCTGACCACCAGGCAATGCTCTTGCCCTCCTAGTGGGCCAGCTGGTTGAGCATTACTCTCTATGGGTCCCCTCACCAACTGTTATTTTGTTGTTTAACTAAAGGAAAGAAGGTCCAACATATGTTTTGTAATATCTGCGGTTTTGAACCACAATGAGCCCAGTTATTGACATTTCTATGTTTCAGCCAGCATATTTTATTACCAGCATACAGTATTATCTGGACAGGGTTAGGCGAGAACTCCCACTGAGATGTGCGCGGGTGACTGCATTTGTCCCAGATTCAAGCTATAAACTGCTTGTAAAAATCTTAGCACAACAAATTTTTGATAGTTGTTAATAGGGACACAAGGAGGGGCAGCAACACCATTTTTGAAAAGAAGTGCTCCTCCCTGTTCGAGTGCCAACAGATCTTGGGTGGGGAAATGGATACAGACTGGCCAATTTGATACTGTCTTACCCCCACCAAAAGATCTGCTTGGAGATTATGTACAAGGGGGTTGCACACAAGGGCCAGTTTCACATTTTCTCACTTTCAGTATACAGAAAGTGCTTTACAGGTGATGCCATGAATAATGTTTTCTTTTTGTAAATCGACCAGCGGTTTAAAAGTTGCGCTCCTTCAAACTTTAATGCATATTACTTTGCAATTGGCACTATACAGACATAACATCTCATTAGGCACATAACGGCACTACTCGTCGTATCCTCGAACGATTTGTTCCAAATGTGAACTGACGTTACAGAACTAAAAGGAGGGCACACATGTCTTTAAAAATTTCATCATTGTTCCCAAAAATGTTGTTACACTATGCATTTTGCTTATGTGGTACGCAATATCTACGGACACTACAACAGGTAATTTACGACTGTAATTCTGTCTACTTACAACCATTATCAAAGTGGCCACAATGTTTAAACAAAGACTATTGTCTAATCACGGATCTCAATAAGTCTATTTACTGTAGAATGCCAGGACAGTACTAGAACTATACCTGGCATGTCGGTTTTCTCGACGTAATAGTGTGGTTTAATAGTGACAGTTTGGTTTTGCTTGTTGTCAAGGTTCAAGGCATCTGTAGTGGTATTGGAAACGTCCTAAAGAAAAAAAACAGGAGTAAAGAAAAAAATCGTAGTTTTCGTGTCTTACATGCTATTGCCCAATGTGTGTGTCTGTGTGTGTGTGTGTGTGTATGTGTAACTTTGGAAGGCTTGGAATTTCCTGCCAGTTAATAAAGTTTGTGCCCCCTGGAATCACTGTAGATTGAGGGAGTTTGCTGTTAGAAACAGTCAAGCAGAGCTAGAAGCGCTTGGTATCTCCAATGTAAATCTGAGTGAGTTGCATCGTTTTAAAGTTGTAAATAGAGGGTAACATTGAGGAGCCTCTAAAAATAAAGTGCAGTTTAGCATTATCTGACATATTATTAAGGTTGACAAGATGACCGAGTAAATCTGCAAGATTGCCAAAAAGTCCCGATCTCTCATGATTATATAATGGGCAATGTAACATGAAATGCATGACAGTTACGTATTGTTGCGCATTATTATACACATAAAAGTAAAGCGTCATAATGCAAATCATACGGACTAAAGGCGATGTCTTTCAAGACCACGCAGCACAGTTTAATCCTGACCACGTCATATTACCGTAAGACTGCGCCGTGCTATCATAGACTAGAGGGTTACCTATTAATACTGTGTCCTGTGGCTTGACCCTACTCGATGGACTCACCAGGAAGATTTTATGACTCCACTTCAATTTTTTTTTTATTAAAAAAACATCAATTGTTAACCCTAAAACCAACGTAGGTTTTTTGCGACGAATATTATTGTCAAAACTGACCCCATAATGATTTTCAGTAATATGGCTCTTTTGTGACTATATTTTTGTGATTTTGAAGTCTGTATGTTTTTGCGGGACAATTTGACATAATTGGGTATAATAATTATGTTCATTATCATAATTTATGAACCTGAAAGGAGATGCCTTCAGGCAGTCATGCCGATGGCCTTTGACCCTAAGTCTATAGGCATCTAAATTTAGGTCTAGGGTCATTTTGTTTTAGTTCTAGAGTCAACATGTTAAGGTAATTAAAATGACAGCAGAAAACTCAAGTAGACATTTACCTGGAGAAAAATTGACGACAACAAAAAACACAGGTTAAAAATATTGGGGTCAGTTTTGCCCCCGCTGCACCACCCATAAACTTTCTAGGAAAACTCAGTCAAAATGTTCCAAGCTCAGTAAAAACGTGTGAAATATGTACAGACAAACTCATAGAAGGAATTTCGTTTTTGACAAGAAATGTCAAAATTGCAAATATCTATATTCTCTCGGAATACACAATGCATTCCTCATCGTGAATTTTTGAGATATACAGCATTAGTATACATGTTGTCACCTCACTATAGCAAACAACTACCAAAAGAACGCAATTAAGGTACAAGCTTTCGTGAGCCCAATGAAAACAAACAAAGTGTGAAACCGCGAAATTAGTCTAGTCTGTTGTATTACTTACTGCATGTTTTTGTTTTCAAATTTGCCATATGTGTACCATTCGCCATAACAAGAAAATGGTTCTACGGTAAAAAAAAAATTGTTGTGGGCAATGGATTACAAATATAAACTCTGTGAGAGCAGAAACCTTATTAAAGTTGCATTATGTAACGAAAGGACGAAGTTTCGAATACGTGTAATTCAGAAAGTTTAGCCGTCAAATATTAAGTATAACGAGTGCATTTTTAAGCCGGAAGCACAGTAGACACCTTTTTTACAACCGGCCTGTCTCTCGGTGATTTGAAAATACAAGTAATTCGCCAACTCTTTATACCACGAGGATTTGGATCATCGCACATGAAATGAACCACTATAAAAGCCACGAATTCAATTTCCAAAACTTTTTTTAGTCAAGAATATTTTTTTGGTAAATGGACTAATAAATGCCTCAATGTATTTAATTGCCAATGAATGAAATATTTTCAGATAAAAATTTTGCGATTATCAGAAATAAAAAGTACGTACCTAATTTGCATAATTTATCTCAAGATTCTATGACACCTTAGTGGTAAATGATGGAAATTTCATACTTGGAACATGTGTAAGTTAATAAAAAGTTAACAACATGTTTATGTAGAGGTCATTTGCATAATTAGAGAATAATTTTTTAACATGTCAAGCCCATATTTCATGAAGGTATGAGATCTCGGAACTCTTGTTACATGTTGTAAATATTTTAAGAATATATAATTTACAATTAAAAATAAAATACTAGTACCTCTTCGTATGAGTCGGGCTTGACATCGATGAATATCAACAGAAGTACTCCAACAGTGCCTAGAATCCCCAATATCGCCAAGATGGCGGCTATGTAGCAGACATGTTTGCGGATGACGTCACAGAAATTACGCCGACCCGTCGCCGCTCCATCCGGGTACGCCGGGTCTATAGGATAAATGTTGTTTTGATGCTAGTTACAACAAGTTTCACAGAATACGTTGGAAAGTATCTTGGGTCCGGTACAGACAACTGACTTAAGAAAACAAACTTTAGTAGACTGTACGGACGGTGATATTTAGATTAAGACTCTTAGTCTCATAGCTATACAAGCAATATAGAAAAAAATGTAGGATATGGTTTCTTCCAATTTTATTTTCGAAAAGTCCAACACAATACAATAAAAATTTACAATCAAGATTTAAAATGCAGTAATATTTGTCAATGTTAAAAAGTTCTACATGATTTATCTTGCTTATGTCTACATTAGATGTGATATAGGAATGAATTTGCATTATTCATATTATTTTACATCATATTTGTCAATTATTTTGTACACTTTTAAAATCTCGTACATTTCGAAATCTCAGGCGATCTTAAGAGAAAACAAGTTTTAAGAAGCTCAAGCTACCCGTAGACGTGTCCGTTTCTCCAGGCTCGTCTGACAGATTCTGCATTTTTACCGCCTCGGGCTCTTCGTACAAGCTGTCCGGGGTAGCTTGCCTCTCTTCCCGCTTGAAGCAGTCATCTTTATCGCGGTAGACACGCCCTCTGGTTCCACCTGGGCGAGCGGGAGGCTCCTGAGAGGGCGGCCCGCCAGTTTTTATCCTGCCGGACCGCGCGGGTCGGGTCCGAACAGGGTGTGCCTCCTCGTACATGTTTACCGCACAAGGCAACCGACGGCTATACCGCCTGTAATACCTCTGAAGGCTTTATAAATAAGGAGGATTACGTAGTAACCTTAAATCCGACGCTGTCGGTGTTTCTATAATGTTTTTAAGAGGCAGACAAATTAAATTTACATTATAATTACTATCAGCTTTCAACAGAGCAAAGAAGCACGCGTCTTAAAGAAAGCTTTACTCAGCTTATTATGCTAAAATTTGCTAAGAAATGGCGGTAATTGTGAATATAAGATAGTTGTTTTTTGCCGCCAAGAAATTGCATCAAATCGTCTCATTGTATGTCTCATTACAATCTCCCCTGCACTTTAGATCCGGCTGGTTCAGATGAAGAATCGCGTGATGAAGCCCCATGCGGCATGACTGTGGACGAAACAGGTTACTATTTACTCTTGCTTTTATTATCGTTTGCTTCTAGTCTTGCCATATATATAACTATATATTGTCGATATGAACAGCATTTGACAGTGTGTGGCGGGATGGCCTGTTCTACTCGTACATGTACATAAGTTGCAAAATGATCCTGAAACCTGTTTTTTAATGACTGGACGAGACGCTCTTTGAGCTTGCTCTGCCCAGGAAAGCTTGACGGGTCTGACTGCCGTGGAAACCTCTCCGTCACTAAAGGTGGGAGGACCTGCCAGCAATAGGATTCCCACAATCCTCACTTTCATCACAACTACTGGCCGGGGACTAACCCTGACCTGGCCGAGAACTACTGCCGCAATCCACACGGTACGGGGTCCACTCCGTGGTGCTACACAACGAACCCTAGGAAACGCTGGGAACACTGCAGCAACCCGACATGCCTTATCTAAATTACCTAATACATATGAAAAAAAGCATAATTTTTGTTGATCATATCTTCGTGGGTACTTTATCAATTTCATTGTTTTATGTTTATGTTTGGCAAAGGAGAACACATTGATTTTGCTCAGTTTCTTCATCCTCTTCTTCTTCTCCAAAAAGTGACCTCAATGACCTGAACCAATGTTGTGTCTGTTACCATGGTAACTAGTGTTGGGTTACATAATGTTGCAATTTTATAGCAGGAGGGGTGTACACTCCTGTCTTATC
>NW_017804125.1:29032-38900 GCF_001625305.1 Branchiostoma belcheri
ATACTATATATATATATATATATATATATATATATATATATATATATATATATATTAATGTGTTTGACTAAGAATTAACAGAGCAGACAATATGCGAACTAAAGTTGAAAATGTTATTTTTCTAGTTTATTGGAAAGTTTGTAAGACACATTGATTAGTTGTCCTACATTTGTAAATCTGACATCAAGATTAACAATGTGAGTGGTCGAGAAAACATTTAGTGCTGAAATTTCCCTGCCAAGACATTTGCTGGATATTGGCAGTTTTAGTACGTTTTCTCATAAGTTTATATGAAATTGTCTCATTTTCACTTATTTGCATTTATAATATTCTATAACATATAGGTGTTAGCAAAGAGTGTTTCATTTCATCAGTAGACTGTAGTATTAAGGGTACAGTATAATATAGAAGATGGTGAAACATCTAGGCGCGACCCCTAGCGGATTTAAAGTTAATAAACACTGTAGCTTCTCACCTTAGGAACCCAAATTGATCAGCCACAATTTCTACTTGACTTTCTGACTATTTCTGACTATCTTATAGCAGCCTAAGCATAGGTGTCTGGTAGAGTAATTTGTGGATGAATCTTTTCCGGATGTTCTGTGTTTATGAAGTAGTGATCTCTACAACAAATGGTGTCTTTTGTGTTTGACCATTGTATTTTGCTCAAGAACAAATTACGACTGTTTTGCCAAATCTATTATTTTCCAGCAAGTCGTTCGAGTGTTACATACAAGAATACTTTCATTAGGTTGGTACGTTATTGAAAAAGAGACTCTTCTCGCACAACCAAGAGGTTTATTCTGCGTTGCAATACATGAGGTGAGGTGAGAGGAATACATGATAGGACTATTCAAGCTTGTCACATATGTAATTGAGATCAAGAGAAACACAGGCAAATATTTATCATGTAAATTAAGACGTAATTTGCATAAATAATGAGAAAATGTTGTAAGAATGGTAACTGCCAGGAATTGCAGTATATTTGGAAGTTAAATGAAGGTGAACATCATTAAACATAACTTATTCAAATAAGGACCTCGTTTGAATATTTTATGAGGAAATGCTTGAATTCTTTGTTAAGATAAGACTGCCTTTTGGTGGATCAACTGATAGAATTATTCATGGAAATGATCGTATTACTAGGAGGAATAATCTATAACTTGTCAGTCATAAAGGTTAACATCATTTGGCGAAGGTATGAATTTATTCATTCAAGTCTTCTAGAGGTAATACAACATTAGGGCTATCCAACAACAACATTTAGTGGTTCAGGTACATCTGGGTCTGCTTGTTTATTAGGCTAGGCCCCAGCCTCCGTCGATCACAAGTTCCTGGCCTGTGGTGTATCCAGACTGAAAAAAAAAACAACACAGAAAACGATGTTGGATATTTATGGGAAGACGAGCGATTTTACCGGTATCTAACTTTTCCTTCATGATAACACGACGAATGCCTTCCTCATTGTCTTTCATTGTGAAATCTACGTGGTTTTGAAGGTTGAACAAATGAGTATTGTCTGGTGAATAATCTAGTCTTAAAATCCATTTCTTAAAATTTTCGTCTTTTCCGTTTGATTTTGGCATTCTACGACATTGGTATTGTTTTCCAATGGTATATATTTGCTTATTTTGCAACTGTTTTGTACAATTTACAGTATGGTTAAAAACTTTTCTTGGAAACGGCCGAAAATTCATGCGCGCGGATGTCATCCATATAATCAAATTAACATGGCCTAAATATTAGAACATTGTTACACCTGACAGTATCCTTACCTCATCTGATGCGAGGTACACGGCCAGGGCTGCGATCTCCTCAGGCTTCCCAATACGGCCAACCTTCTGCACGAAGGCTGCTCGAGCCTGGAAAATATAAACAACTATAAGGCCTAGCAAAAATGTTAAGTTATGTTGTGTTTCCAGTTTTCCGAACAGCCCTAGAAAAAAGGCGGCACTGGCCTTTTTTTGTAGGGTTGACTTTTGTTCTGACACCTGAGTGATGAAACGTTGTACAATTGTTTTTCAACATTCACGTTGAAAGTATAAGTTTGCTGACTTCCAGGTTTCCCTTTTTAAACTGTATTGTAAACCCCGGAACACTAAATATCCGCAAACCCTAAAAGCTAAAAAGAAAAGATTTCAGGACTGAAACAGGAAACACAACGTAACCAACAACACTCAAGCCTAACAACAAGTAATTGTGTTGACTCTTGCACTAGTGTCAATGGCATCCAGAGTTCTACAGGGTAAGACTTCACAGTAATTTCTTTCAACCAAAGTATAGAAGTAATGAATAATAATTTCATCGCCAATTCTATAACTGAAATAGGGTAATTTATGCCTTTACATACATAAATAAAACGTTTGAAGGTGACAATTATCTAAAAATTATGTTATTTGTTATATTATATATTATATTGTTACAGCGGGACTTCTCTGTCGGGAATTCTCTGTACACATCATTCCCGATGTTGCCAGTATCGCAAGTGTCGCAATATGCTAAGGCTAGAGTGTACCAAATGCAATCAAAATATCTCACCTTGACAGGATCAGGGGAGGCATTAATTCTCTCCTGCAGTGATGGTGTTTCTACTGCAGCTGTGTAAGATACAGTACGGTGAAAATGTAGTTCGACGTTTCAGTTTAGTTTCAGTTTAGTTTCAGTTTATTGCACAGATGAACACTTGCTGTCAATAGAACATAGTGAAAAACAAAGCATTGACTGAAGCTGTGAAAACAGCTACGAATCTAAAATTACTAAAAAAAACATACTGTAGGCAAAAGATCTAAAACCACTCCAAGCCTAGTACTTCGGCGATGTAATAATATGAAAAACCTAACATAAAAGAATAAAAAATGTTAGTTCAAAGTTACAAGTGTTTGTTACATGCATTATGCCCAACCATGGGGAAATTTCAATAATTAGGTATACACAATGTCTGGTACAAGCCAAAATATTGTTTATGCTTTTGCAAAAAGTACATACTGTAGAAAGTTTCTTGTAGACTATCTTACAGTAAAGTTCACTGCCTCGGTGACATCTGTCTAAGAAGTTCTAAATTTCGTACCTGGACAGATACAGTTACAGCGAATCCCCTTGGAGACAAAGTCTGCAGCGATGGCCTTGGTGAGTCCGCTGACTCCTCCCTTACTGACAGAATACACAAACCTCATCGGGGCACCTGCAAAAAACAGTCATGTTAACACCCTTCTGTTGGATATGGGGTCTTATAATTTGTGTGAAAACACAAACTACTTGAACACAACTACTTGAATGTCATGAAGAAATGAGAATGTCATAATGAAGTACTGAGATCGTGCTGGTTGAACGTTCCTCTCGGAACCAAGATGTGCTCTGTTCGAACCCTGCCGTGTCACCAATCTTTTGCCGTTGGGAAATTTACTTTACAAAACTTTACTCAGGTGGCAGTGAGTATTTTATTGCCCTCTGTGTTGGTGGTAGCATTAAAATACTTCGTAAGTTGAAAAAAATATTGCATTAAAAAAGAAATTACAGTATACTGCCCACCTTTAACATTTGAGACACTGGAAGACATGTTTACGATAGATCCAGAACCTTGTGCTACCATCTGCAATGCAAATTCATTTAAACGTTTTATTTAGATTAAAGAAGAAATAAAGTTCCACGATCTCGTACCTTCGCAACATGATGTTCATTTTTATGACTGAACAATTATAGCTTATTCCCCCTGATTATGAAAATAGGATCCTCATTGCATGAATCATATCAGTCAATCATATAATCCAACAATAGACATTTATCTTATTTTAACAAAGAATGTCGTTGAAGCATTTCCTAATAAATAATGCAAACGAGGTCCTTATTTTAGAAGTCTTGTTTTATTTTGTTCACCTTCACTTTACTTTCAAACACCCCAGGTAGAGAAATTCCAGATACTTACCATTGTTGAAATGTAACAATTTGTCATTAATAATGATAATGATGATGATGATGATAATAATAATAATAAGTCATGATTTACTTGATCAATATCTGCCTGTGTTTCTGGTAACTTAGCGCTGACACAGAAAGAGTCCGCCACCCTAGAGCACAATGTAAGGTAGTAAAAGTAGCAAAGGTAAAAAAAAAAATTAAGGTAATGGAGATCTCTTAAGTTTACTATCTATTTTTAATTTAGTAAAGGTGAATTTAGTGAGCTAATAGTGTAACGCCTGTGCCACAGAAACTACATGGTCGCCAGGAGTACTGACCTTTAAGAGGACAGCTCAAAACAGAACAGCTCAAAACAGGAAGTAAAGGCTCACCAAGAGTACTGACCTTTGGGATGACAGCTCATCACAAGAAGTACAGGCTCGCCAGTACTGACCTTTGAGAGGACAGCTCGTCACAGGAAGTACAGGCTAACCAGGAGTACTGACATTTGGGATGACAGCTCGTCACAGGAAGTACAGGCTAACCAGGAGTACTGACCTTTGGGGGAACAGCTCGTCACAGGAAGTACAGGCTCGCCAGGAGTACTGACCTTGAGAGGACAGCTCGTCACAGGAAGTACAGGCTCACCAGGAGTACTGACCTTTGGGAGGACAGCTCGTCACAGGAAGTACAGGCTCGCCAGTACTGACCTTTAAGAGGGCAGCTCGTCACAGGAAGAACAGGCTCTCAGGAGTACTGACCTTCGGGAGGACAGCACGACACAGGAAGTACATGCTCTTCAGGTTGATATTCATGGTCTGGTCCCAGTCAGCCTCCTCGCAGTCCAGAATCGTGCCATTGGGAACTATTCTAGAAACAGTTATAATACTTTAATAGGGCTTGTAATACTTCATCAAACGTGGTGCACAAGGGATGAATAATATGATTTGTATCACCAACATATATATATATACTGCTAGTAGCAGAACATGCAAGACTCTATATCAAACATATGGGGCACTAGAAATGAATAGGAATATTTCTGAACAAACGCCAGATGAAAAATCATGAAGTTTTACCCTGCACAGTTAAAGAGGATGTCCACACGGTCTAATTGGTCCACTAGTGAAGTGACCTGGTCCTTGTCTGCCACATTCAGCATCTTGGCCTCGATTCCTGGGTCGAGGAACAGAATGTCTAACGTAATCATGTAAATCATGGCTTCAGCACCATGTAGGAACCTCCACTGGGCCTTTCTATGGGGGTATGGATTGTAGAATTTGGCGAAAAGGTGAATAATCAGGCGGAGGAGTCCGTCCGCTGAATCTTTCAAATTCTTCCTTCGAAGCGACTAATCAACCTCTTTAATAGCCAAACACCCCTGTTCCTATAGCTAGTGTGGTCAGACTAGACATGAATGAACTGCCACCCTCTTTGAAATATATTTGAAGTACTGAATACACCATATATTTTTTTGCTAGAAGCCTTTAGAATGACTAGTCTTGTCCGTAACTTTATTATGAGATAATTAAACCTCTTTAGTGATTTCTGTGAGACATTCTGCCAGACTGTCATTCAGCCATTCATTCATTCATTCATCTCACCCACCCACCCACTCACTCATTCACTCACTTTGTTTTTATTTACTGGTAGAAATTGTCTTACCTGGCACATCTTTAACCTTCTGCTCCAGTTTACTGATGTTGATGTCTGTAGCAATGACTCTGGCTCCCTCCTTGACAAATGCCTAAAGAAAGAAAGAACAATGCCACTGAGTACATTACAAGTGTCCAAGCTCCCAAACCTCTCCAAGAAAAGGTTTGGGTTTGGGGTTATTTTAGCGGGTTTTAGGCTTTCGGGGTTTCTCTTTTGCACTGTAATTTTTTTTCACCCAACCCAACCTCTGCCGGCACTCACCCCGGAGCGGGGCAAACCTATTCAATAAACGTGACAGTGTTCCTCCCCGGGAACCATCAAATTCTCATTTGAGGAAATCCATTTTACTGTAGTGGATGGGTTAGGGTTAGGGAGAGGTTGGGTTGGGTGAAAAAAATGAAGTGCAGTGCAAAAGAGAAACCCTGATAAAAAAGCCTAAAAACACGCTAAAATAACCCCAAACCCATCCTCTGCTTGAAGAGTATGGCAAGGGGACTTTGGACTGATCCAAAGGACTTGGAAACTGTGAGTTTCAATCTTTACAACTTATTTGGTTTCTTTCATACCTATTCCAACCATTACTAGTAAAATACGTAACCCTTAGTACCCTTAATTACATTGCTTTACTGCAATCTTTTTACTAATGTATGTTCTAACGTTGGCCAAAAATAAAGAATTATATAAAGCTTTAAAAAGCTATTAAAAATATGGAAGCTGTACGACAATTACTTTGAAAACTTCATCATGAATGAAATTATGAATAATGACTTGAAAATACGACCTTAAAAGTACTTTACACTGTGAAAAAACCTACTACATGGCCCCTGGTTTTTACCCAGCGTCCTCAGGGGCGTGGCACTTTTACGTTATTGTCAACATGCCCTTAGGCGTCGCCAAAAATGGCAGTCCCAGAAAGTATGCAAATGGAAAAGGAGACTGTGAGTAAC
This sequence comes from Branchiostoma belcheri, assembly GCF_001625305.1. Lineage (NCBI taxonomy): Eukaryota > Metazoa > Chordata > Leptocardii > Amphioxiformes > Branchiostomatidae > Branchiostoma > Branchiostoma belcheri. The sequence goes on from NW_017804125.1 coordinate 35,530, forward strand.
TGTCCTAGTATCAAATTTATCCAAACGACCACGAGACTTCGAAACTTTCCGGGGAAGACTTTCCAGTACAGTAGCCAGTCCTATCCCCTGTGCTGACGCCGTACACAGCGCTATTTTTCCATCTAGACGTCCCATGTTCCACTGATGAAGTTTTCAGCTGTAGTAACAGTTAGACTAGTCCATATCATCAAGAAAGCCAAAGGCCGTCCGTTCAACGTTACAGAAAAGCCTGAAAAAAAAACGCTTCTAGCGGCCATCCCGACAGACTAGTGGGGAGGGGGGCAATCGAACACTCCCATAGCAATAGCCCCACACACCCGGGCAAAGGTCAATGTAAGGCGCAGGCGCAGAGGGCCAAGTTTTAGTCTATTTGGGTAAGGAGCAGGCTTAAGCTTCTGCCGACTCACTCGACTCAGATTTCCTAAGTTATTCTTAGATTTCAGTGTTTTTAGCCGTTATTGTTATATTTTGTATCCTTTATAGACATTTGAAGTATGCTCTCCTTAAAATGCTTAAAAGGCTAACCCTACATTCAACTTTAGGGGACTTGATGGGAGGAAAGGTAGTTTCCTTATGCCAGAATGAACAACTTTTAACTTTTCCCCTGTTTTGTTACTTCTTGCTTATGGCCATGGGCCTCACCAATAGCCCCAGACCAGTGTCCTAGATATCGTGGACACCTGTTGCCAAATTCTATTCCCAGGGGACCATTCCTGGTCAGTTATCTTTTTTCACTTGGGATGATAGTTTACAAACCCTCTCCGGTTTTGTGAAATGATTAAAACCTGTTAATCTTGAACTGAAAAGCACCGCAGGTCAGTACTAGGCGCTCACGCAGAGGGCCCAGTTTTATACAGATGGCAAGCTCAAATCAAACGTGAAGAAGTTTTGTCGGAAAATTTTGTTGTTTTGGAGCTGAATGTTATAGGTAAGGGTTGTAGTATTTTTATAGTGTTGAGACAAAAAAGACATTTTTGTTGTCTGGCTAAAGAAGATATGGGTTTCATGCGGTCATCAGCTGATCCTGGTGACGTTCAGGGGTCCCTTGTCAATGTTTGAATTTGGTCAGAATTCACGCATGATTCCAACGTATAAGATGTCTTTATCATGGTCTAAATGTACAAGTTAGAGGTTGAAGCACTGTGAATTTAGCCGAAAGGCAGCGGGAGATTGTTAACCACAGACAACTGACTGAGTATTGTTAATTTACAGAATTTGCATTGAGACATCCTGATAATGGGCTGTGGTTAAATTGAATCACACACGATCTAGTGCATATAATTGCAACAAACACTTCATAAAGTTCCTTTTTTATTCTGTATTGTAGTCAGATAGGAATAAGCCCATATAAAGCCTTCACACCATTTCAGCCTAATCTGAAGCCTCGAAATGCAGTAGGACCAGTTTGGATACCATAATTAAACCGTACGCTCATGCATAACGTTGTGTGACCAAACGTAGTGACCTGATTCCTTTTCAGTGTCTATTACTGAGGCTACATTTGTTTATAATACTTCATAATTCCAGGGTTAAAATTGCTAAAAGAGGCCAGGCTGGATTGTTTAAGTGGTGTGTTTTTTTTTTAATTTTGTGCTTGGACCTGTAGCTGTGAGAAGCTTTGAGAAATCTGAGCTCCACGCCTCTGGGTCAGTGTACTAGGTCAGTGTACTTAGTACTTTTCAACGCAAGAAATCTGAGCTCCACGCCTCTGGGTCAGTGTACTAGGTCAGTGTACTTAGTACTTTTCAACGTAAGGGCAGTGTCAATTTTGACCACCATCAGGGCACCAGTGCAATCGTAACATTAAGATAACAGAATACGCAAAGATTCTGCCAGAAAATAAACATACGATGGAAATTCAAAAAAGAAAATGCCCTCTAATCCATTCTTCATTAGCCAGGACTGACAAATTTAGATTCAAAGTTCTGATCTTGCGCAAGGTTTTCACTATCCAATGTTTTAGCAAAACGCACGTTATGATAAGCGCATTATGTGGTAGCTAGTAGCAACAACACAACGGTTAAATTTATTTAGTAAAGAAAAATACACAAATGAAAACACGTACCCCTGGACTAGTTCTTAGGACGAGCTTTCGTCAACCCGAGCAAATGTAGAATGACCTGTGGCGTGATAGACAATACAAGTCACTCTAATATGTGGTTACCCATAATATTTCCAGAGGTGGAAGTCCTGATTTGGTGGTTGTACCGCAAATGTCTACTTTTGTTTAAAGAGTTATTTAAAAAAAAGGTTTGGAGTTTCTGACTCTTATAAAGACAGTCTTTCAGATTTCATTTATCTTAAATTTACAATACCACATGAAAAAAAATTGTGAACACCCCTATTGACTAGCTGTTGGAACGACTCGCCAATATTGTCTGCCTTTGTCCCAAGCAGATACTGAGTGTCGTTTATGGGAAATGATCGAACGTCAATTTCATTGTCAGAGGTTCACACATAAATTTTACCTTTATCTGGAGTCTCAAATGACACATGGGTTGGGGGCTGACAAAGTAATGCTGACTCCTCAAGCCTTTTGATGTGAAGGCAGTTTTTCTTTTACCATCTGGACCATGTTGGTATTTTGCCAGTTTTGTCATAACTAGTCTAGACCGAACGTTTTGAAAGTTTTGCGCTGATATATTATAAGATGAAACAAAATAAGAAAAACTAAAATCAAAGAACAAAAAACCGACGAACTAACTATTTATATAGAAGCTGTTGTCGCTCACCCGACATATAGTGGACGTGTCGTTAAGCAGTGGTCGACTGCTGTGCTGGTCGAAAGGACTTATTTAAATTTCCGAAAGAACCTGTAAGTACTGCACATAGCGTCTGTCTCCCAAACCTCTGTTTGGAGATTAGTTTTGTACTATATAAAATGAGTGACTCAAGATGTCGTATTTACACAATGAGTTTGTGTGTGTGTGTGTGTGTTTGTGTGTGTGTGTGTGTGTATGTATGTGTGTGTGTGTATGTGTGTGCGTGTGTGTGTGCGTGTATGCGTGTATGTGTGTGTGTGTGTGCGTGTGTGTGTGCGTGTTTGTGTGTGGGTGTGCGTGTATATGTGTGTGTGTGTGTGTATGTGTGACTATGTGTGTGTGCGTATATGTGTGTGTTTGTGTATGTCTGTGTGCGTATGCTTTTATGTTTGTGTATTTGTGTGTTTGTGTATATGTGTGCACGCGCGCGTGTATGTGTATGTGTGTGTGCGCGTCAATGTGTGTGTGTTTCTGTGTGCTCGCGTGTACGTTGATTAGAAGGGATAAACGAAACATAACAGTCACGAATATCGACGGTTCTATAGCGTTGTGACTTACGCATTAACCCTACCTAGACCGGGCTTTTTTTGACATGGGGGGACCGGGGGG
>NW_017804125.1:38950-40812 GCF_001625305.1 Branchiostoma belcheri
CCCCCTAAGAGCTCGCGAACGGTATGTCGTATGACCACCAAATTTTCATAGAATGGTGTACTAGTGAAAATCTATCATATCCACAATTTTTATGTCGTTATGACGTAATATGACGTCATTATGACGTCATTAATGTGATTTTACCAAAAGTGTTTGTGACAGATATTAGGGTGTACTAAGTCTTATGTTGCCCATAGCAACACCAGTGACGTCATAAAATGACGTCATGCATATTTAAGATATCCGCCATCTTGGATCATCAATCTTGAATTTTCAAAAATAGTTTTTTTTTCATGATAAAGCCTAAAATACACTGTAAACATACTAAAGACCTTCATTTACACCTTTTTTGGAAAAAGAAATGGAAGTATTAATGAAATTTTAATGAAAATAACCTGTATATACCTGTTTTAATGATATGGTCCGCCATCTTATATTTTGGCCAATGACGTCATCAAATTAGCATAAATTATGCATATTTAATGATGAAATTTACATAAAATTATCAGGGATTTTATTAATATTAGAAACCTTGAGCAACTTGACATAAAACTCATAAAACTCTATTGTTGAAACAAAAAATACTAAATTTAGCAAAAAATGCCTGTCAGAAACCCGTTGCCATGGCAACACAAAAAATCATTATCTTATTCCAATGATAGAGACTTGTTGCCAACAATATTCTAGGAAAATTCACCAAGTTTGGCCGTTCTACGGCTAGCCGTTCGGACGCTAGGTGACATCAAAGTTGCCGCGGGCACCTTTTACGCCCCCCCCCCCCCCCCGTCCTAGGTAGGGTTAAAGACGAATACAACCATAGCTATAAGAATTCAGCTTGGTCACAATATAGTAGCCGCTATTGCTACAAAAATAAATCTATCCTATGCAAAAACTACCAAGAGATAAACGCGTAAACGCTGGAAATAACACATTTTTGAAGAAAATTAGTTGATGGAGCTCTTTATTGCTATTACAATTTTCTAAAATACTGTAGTTGTTTTTTCTTCCAACTTTTATCACAAGACATGGTGATGCAACACTCACGTTTATACAACTTAATTTATGCCACCACCAACGCAGAGAACAAACGTATTAGACGTAATCATTTTTACCTGAGTTGAGTGAGTGCGTGAGTGCGTGAGTGATTGATTCAACGTTGGTTCACCATAGAAAAAATGACGCCCTCTCTTGAAAAATATTACTTCCCAAAACGGTTTATTCAGTCATATTTATTTTCCCGTGTATGTCAACTCTAGCATAAGCAGCCGGACGACTGCCTACACAAAACGTTGTCAGAGTTTTGCGCTGAGAATCTCCGACTGTCCCTGGTCATAGCACTTGTCTCTGAAAGAATGTTCTAAAGTTTAATAGTTGACGGTAGAAAATTTTTCCTATGTTTAACCGTGTGGAGTCAGGGATAACCAGAGTGTTCGAGTGCTGGGATTTTTACTAGCGTGTCACTCCCGGTGCCTCTTTGTAGTACATATAGTAAATGAGGGTTAGGGCTCTAACTTTCCTAAATCCTACGATGGTCTGATCATGGGGCTATATATTGGCCCTTGGAGCTAATAACATTCTCTGTTTACATTGTTCTTCATTGTTATTGCAATTTAAACATTTTAAAGCTTACATTTAACCAATGAGGTTAAAAATGCTCGATTCAAAGTCAGTTCATTATAGACAGACAACGACTATGGGGACTTTCCGTTACTTGAAACTCATTCCTATAAAGGCATTATTACTTTCCTCAACAATTTGAGAATAATATGCTAACAGTACTCTTTGCACGGACATTTGTGCTTCAAAAGCAGGATTCAATATTTGTCATCTCTCTTCCCATGATATGATATGATAAATGGGAC
>NW_017804126.1:0-11625 GCF_001625305.1 Branchiostoma belcheri
AGATGTTGGGGACAAAGCCATAGAAGAGATTTTGAATAAAATTATTATATATATATATATTAACGTTACTTATAATTTAAGTTAAAATGTACTTTGTGTCTCATTTTTTTATTCTGTTAAAAAGACTCTTAAAAGAGAGAAAACAGGTTATAAACTGTTATATACTTGATTTTTGTAATGTTTTGAACTTAAAGAGTTGAAATATAGAAGTGCATGTTCTCTCATTATATACAATGTTGATGAGAACTAGAACCATTTATATAACTTAGGTAAATTGAAATGCTAGGATGGGAAATGTTCGTAAAAACTGTAAGCCTGTAAGCGGACGAAAATGGTCAGCTTTTGCAGAAGCACTTGTTTGGGAGTGATGTAACGGCGTTTGGAGTTCCAACATGCTGACGAAAGCTACTCTGCACTGCAGGTACGTTTTTAATCAGGAAAACAGGAGGTTTTTCACTGAATTTGTCTGATTTTCGTGGCCGGTTACGAAGCCGACCCGGAAGTAAGAGAGTGTCGTAGATTTACCCATGGATTTTATCTTTTTTCTTTGAACGTGTGTGATGGAATCCAATCGTTTGTACCAGTTTGGCCCAAGAGTGTGAGGGCTAGGTCAGACCAGAGGGGAGATTTAGAGAGGGAGGTCTATGGCTTTCTATTACGGTCAAAACTCAACTACGACGTATTACAGCCAACTACGGCGTAGTTCAGCCAACTACGGCGTAGTTCAGGAAAGTACGGCGTAGTTCACCAAACTGGATCAGATACGGTTAAGTTAACCAAATACGGCGTACTTCAGCCAAAAAAAGGACGTCGTATTTCGCAATCAACTACGGCGTACCTAACTACGTGGCTGAAGTACGGCGTAGCAGCTGAAGTACGGCGTGGCTCAAGTACGGCGTAGTTCAGCTGATCTGAACTACGGCGTGGCGAAAAAGGGTCTGCATGGGGGTGAGGGGTGGTACGGTTGACGACTTCTTTGAAGATCTTTCTTATTATTATTAGCTGTGCCTCTGTGTGTGTCTTAAGCGATATGAGTCAGTTCTATAGGACATTGTGGGTAGAAAGAACAGATATGCTAGCCTGGCAATACAACCATTTGAGAAACTAACATTCCATTGTGTAAATACCAGCTCAGGCACAACATATGTTTACAGTTTTGTGCGATTTTGCCCCGAAAGATCTGCTCAGAGATAAGAAATATGATACAGGCGCTGGTCACTTCAGGTAATTTTAAAATCATTATTAAAGATTAAAATACTTTTGTACAAAGAACATTTGTTTTTGTTTTTTATAAACTACACGGATTTCATGGGTAATTTGTTAGGCTAATAAAGTTTACCCCCTAAAGCGGAATAGAACAGTCCGGACTCCGACTGAAGTACGGCGTAGTTCAGGGAACGGACAACAATAGACAGACAACTACTTTTGGGTTTTACCTTACCAGAACTCTTAAGTTGGTCTACAAAAGAAACAACAACAACAGACAAATAAAAACTAATCTCACAGTCTTTTATTAATAAATACATGAAACAAAAGCAGCACTACTATCTTAACCATTGTGTCACTTGTTTTTAGTATGGGGGTCAAGTTTTTTTCGATGGGGGGTAATTTCTGACGAAACGTAGGTCGCATGCAATAAAAGCTCTGGTTGTCAAAGGAATGGCTGTGTAGGGTTGCGTGCGATCTACGTTTCATCAGAAAATACCCCCTCCCCCGCCCCAAAAGGCGATCCTGGGTAGCATGCTGGCTAATATACTATCAAATTAACCCTTTTTCTACTAAGATATCCCTTAGTGGCACCACTTTGTACAATGTATACAGTATTAGGCAGCAGGGAGGGGGTTAAGCTATGAGGACTGCCTGGAATTTCGAGGCCCTCTGCGAGAACAGGTCTGTATAGGCTATCATGCAGGCATATCTACACATCTACTCAATATGCAAGCTGTACACTGTAATGTAAGGATGCATTGGTCTCACAACTTATTCTCCAAGCAGATGCTAGTTGTTAGATGGGAAGAATGTAAACCGTGGTCGTGCAAATGGGTTTCTAGGTCGGAGACGTCTTGGTGGTGGATATGGTGGGTGTCTGAAGTGACTGTTGAAATGGGTTGGAACAAGTCGGCGGCCGTGGAGACGTGGGAGGGCGTAGGCAGGTAGGTAGGGACGTGGGACATCTGGTAGGCCGACCTGGAACTGTCGCTGACCTGTAGCTGTGGCACCTGTAAATAAAAGTCATTCGGAAGTTTGTAGATTTTTTTACATATCAGTTCACGTCTTCTTTTGTCATATGGTATTCCAGCAAGTCGCAAAAGTCTTGTTTGAAATGATACCAGAAAGTTACCTTCTCACCTAACTTAACAAACGATAGACTTCAGTTATTTGGAATGCGTGGTTAACAAAAAGTTTACAGACTGGTCTGGGAACACATTCATGTCTGTACTTACCCTGTGGCAATAACCTGCGTTGGTTGGTGAATGTCCGGTAGTTGGTAGCTTGGGTGGCGTTGGGAATGGCAGCCGAGGTGTAGTTGGCGTTGGTAGCTTGGGTGGCGTTGGGAATGGCAGCCGAGGTGTAGTTGGTGTTGGTTGTTTGGGTGGCGTTGGGAATGGCAGCCGAGGTGTAGTTGGTGTTGGTAGCTTGGGTGGCGTTGGGAATGGCAGCCGAGGTGTAGTTGGTGTTGGTAGCTTGGGTGGCGTTGGGAATGGCAGCCGAGGTGTAGTTGGTGTTGGCAGCCGAGGTGTTATCGTGGATGGGGTATCTGTCGGCCCATGACTGTCTAACAGTTTCTTGTGTTGTTGTGATTTCGTGGTTTGTTGTTGCTGCTGCTGCTACTGGCGATGTTGTTGTTTTTGTTGTTCTTGGTGCTGCTACTGCTACTGGTGTTGTTCTCGTCGCTGCAGTTGTTGCTGCTGCTGTCGTCGTTGCTGCTGCAGTCGTTGTTGCTGCTGCTGCTGTCGTTGTTGTTATTCCTGGTGTTGTTGTTTCTGCCACCGGTGTTGTTGCTGTAGTTGTTTGTGCTGGAACTGCTACTGCTGCTGCTAGTGGTGTTGTTGTCGTTGTTGTTGGTGTAGTTGTTGTTTCTGCTGCTGGTGTAGTTGTTGTTTTTGCTGCTGGTGTAGTTGTAGTTTCTGCTGCTGGTGTAGTTGTTGTTTCTGCTGCTGGTGTAGTTGTTGTTTCTGCTGCTGGGGTAGTTGTTGTTCCCGTTGCTTGTGTAGTTGTTGTTTTTGCTGCTGGGGTAGTTGTAGTTTCTACTGCTGGTGTAGTTGTTGTTTCTGCTGCTGGGGTAGTTGTTGTTTCTGCTGCTGGTGTAGTTGTTGGTGCCACCGTTGTTGCAGTTGTGGTCGTTGCTGCTGCTGTGGTCGTGACGCTCTTGTCTAGTCTTTCTGATTCTGCAAGGGCGTTGTTTTGTTCTTCTATAATCCGCCTTCGCTCTAGGATTTCTGCCCTTTAATGGTCATAAAGAAAGTTTTAAGACAAATTATGAAATGACAATAAATGTTATGTGTAGTAATACTAAATGATTTTGTAACCTAAAGAAAACATGAACAATTATCCAATAAACAATGAGTATGGTGTATATACTTATTATTTAGCCAGTGAAGGATTACTTTCATTCTAGTTTCCAGTGTATTTTGTTTGCCTTCATTCTCGATGAATAATCGATACTTTAAAATTTGGTTCGTGCGAGGTAGAAAAAAAAAGAAAATAAATGTGTACACTACGAGCCCGTACCTTTCAGTCCTGATGTCGGACAAAATCCTTCTCCCACTGAGGAGGAAGTCTCGGAACACAATGGCAGTGGGCACTGCATCTGTGACAAAAGCGAGGAGTGGGTAAATATACATCAACATCTTAGTCATATGGAAATTATACTCATTGCACACTATAGGCAGTTAGATTCTAGCCTGGGTACCAGTGCCTACCAATAGTTGGCAATAGTTGTCTGGTGTAACTGTTTAGAAGGTAAATTTGAGGCAAAATATAAGTCAAATTCTATTTGCTTTGTCTAGAAAGGTAGGCATGGCCCAAATCTGGTAAGCCTGCCCACAAAATTTAGCCCAAATTTCTCGGCTGATGTTCAGGGTAAGGTTCTGGATGTGTCACAAAAGCTTAGACTAACCAGGGTGGTATTCAGAGACTATGGCACAATTTCTATAAGCCTACCTGTCCATGTATGCAGAGGCGTCATGACTCTGCCTGTCCCAGGGACCAGCAGCATGAAGTCTGGTGCCCTCGGGGGGTGCAACCTCGATACTGTTGACAGAAAACAAATCACCATTAATTAAGTAATGAGTTATACGCGATCAGTCTAGCACAAGCAGTGTAGCGCCATTAATTTAAAGATTTAGACTTTTCCTCCCTTCTCTGTGATGAGTTGAGAAGAGACAAGGTTTAGGATCAAAGGTTTATAGCCTTATGCGTCTTATGCCACGATACATACAACTACCATGTTAACAAAGAAATGTTGCGAACCTTCCTCGGCGTCCGAGGTGTCAGGCTGATAGGGCCAGAAGTATATCTGGTCTGTTGAAATGGCATTTACGATGTCACTGAAAATCAAAATACGGAATGATTAAGTATGGAGGCACAGTTTGTTCCATGAAAAAGCCTTTGTACAACAATCACACACTTTAGTATATTGACAAAGACTTGAGCAAAACATACCCTATCAGAGACTGCAAGGGTGCCCGCGTGCGAGAGTTCACCTGGCAGATTAACAGCAGCCTTTCATCTGCCCAGGCCTGTGCACATATCTGCAAACAATACGTGACAATAATGAATACCAAACAGATACCGCCTGTTGAAACTAATCTGTAGTCCCTTGAGATATGGCATAGTCTTAGAGGTGAGAAGAGATGAGAAGTTATCCTTTTGGTCACGTATCAGGAGTCGCACAACCTCGGATGATTAGTGCATTGGGAATAGGCAGCGATGTCAACATGTTCTTCCTATCTCTACACGCGAGAGTTTCGTCTGCTGAATTGACAGTGGATTTTCTAGAAATTGTACGTCGACACCGACCTAAAAACAGTTTGGCTATCTCTGTAACTCGACTAATAAAAGCATGTGATAGAGACAGCAGATGACACGGAGTAGGCATGAAATTGTTAGCCGAATGAAGATTCCCTTAAATACTAGTATTTCTTACCTGACGGAATGGCAACGGCCACACAAACGGGCACGCGTTGGACCCTGCAATCTCCTGCATGATGGTCTGCAGCCTCAGAGCTCGGGGGATCCGCCCAAGAAGCCCGCCTAATGAGAAAAGAACAAGAAAATATTTTGAAGACTGCCTAGTACAGCTGTAGGAACAGTTGCACGCATGTCAGCCAACGTGTTTATAACAAAACTAACGAAAGGTGAACACTTACCCTCAGCTGGCACATCCAGCCCCGACATGTTGTCATCTTGGGTGAGCTCTACATCTGCCAACCAGTACAAAACGACAACATTAACATTAACACAACAAATCATAACTGAATGTTTATCGAGTTACTGATCCTTTGAACGCGCTTTTCCAAAGGTCAATAAAACTACACTAGTCTGCCACAGGTATCCTGATGTCAACAGGTTACAAAACTGATTTGGCTTCTTCAGCTCATTTAGTCCTTAAAACATATTTTTTAAGCTCTTCCAAGAGGTATATAATTCTTAATAGCATGCATCGTATCTAGACTACTTATAACTTGGGCACATACCTGTCGAAGATGTTGTTGCCACCCAGTCCTCCTGAGTCATGTCTTGGTACCAGAAAGCTATTGAGGGAAAATTGAAGAGAAATTTGCAGTGTAATTGGTGTAACCAATGAGTGTAATGCATATACCTCTTACATGTACATCAGTGATAGACAATGATGACTACAAATTTAATGAAAAGAAAAGGATAACTGCTAAGCTGTTGTAGTTGTTTACTTACAAGTTTGACCTTCAGAATACCTCTCCGCATCTTCCACGTCCACGTCCACGTCATCCTCCCATAACCTTCTCGGCGAAGGTAACGATTCCATGATGTGATCTTCATCTGACTCGTCGGTTGCCCCGCCGGACCCAGCCCGCTCGTTCTCCTCGTCGGTGGCTCTGCCGGACCCAGCCCGCTCGTTCTCCTCGTCGGTGGCTCTACCGGACCCAGCCCGCTCGTTCTCCTCGTCGGTGGCTCTGCCGGACCCAGCCCGCTCGTTCTCCTCGTCGGTGGCTCTGCCGGACGCAGCCCGCTCGTTCTCCTCGTCGGTGGCTCTGCCGGACGCAGCCCGCTCGTTCTCCTCGTCGGTGGCTCTGCCGGACGCAGCCCGCCGGCTTCCATTGGGCTCCGCCACCGCGCTTCCCAAAGTATCATCTTCGGAGTCAAAGTCGAACACCGTGGAGCGATCTAAAAGAATGCGAAAATAAATAATTTGCATCGTTTTTCTATAGACTTGTCACTTTTCAAATAAGGGTAAATGTCTTTACTGGTGTGGCACCGTTTGCTAGAAAATACAATATGGATTCACCACTTCGTCACCTCTGCAGAAAACACCTGATTTGGAGTGAATTGGTCGTAATAACTAATATAAGGAAATGGAGTCAAAATTATTACTATGTATTATGGTTAGAAATACGGGTGCGTTACAAGGACTCTTTTTCGGAATGGAGTGAGACAAAATGTGGTCTCCCCGAGGGACTGTTTTGGGGCCTTTAGTTTTCCTGGCTTTCATAAACATACATACACATACATATTCATACTCAGATAGTTGAAGCATTAACATAGTTCAGCTTCCAGCACTTCCAGCTAGGCTTAACCTACGCGGGTACTTGATAAACAGCGCCGCTGAAAACGCGACATCAAATCGATGGTAGTTCGTCGATGATTTGAACTTGAAGTGAAAGTGCCAAAGTTACTGGGCTTGCACCTGCAAGCAGACCTCAGATGGGTCGACGCTCATGTAGACCACATGGTGAAGAAAGGCGGCATGAGGCTGTTCCTATACTCAGAAAACTGAAGACTTTCCGATTACTTTGTATCTACAGAAGACTTACGATCTACACAAGCTACATCCGACCAGTGTGTGAGTACGCAGTACCAGTGTGGCATCCAGGCCTTACACAAGCACAACGTAACCAGCTGGAGAGAATCCAACGTCGTGCCGTCAGAACTATCCTTGGCAAATACTACACTAACTATGCTGACGCCTGTCTCCTACCTGGCCTCGAGACTTTGGAGCGACGACAAGACCACCTCTGCTTGACTTTTGCCAGAAAACTCTTACAATCTCCCGACTACCGGCATTGGTTCCCTCCCCGCCGTGGGGACATCAGTGGACGTACAACACGGTTCAGTAACCAGATAGACTGCTTTAGAACAACAACTAAACGCCTTAGAAACTAGCCTCCTTTTCAGGCCTTCCTGGATCGGTCGTTTTTTTTGGGGGGTGGGGGGATTTCTGATGAAACGTAGATCGCACGCAATAGAAGCTCCGGCTTAGCCTCTACCAGGCTTGGGGAGGCGGCTGGAAAGAGTAGAAATCGGCCAAATAGAGAGATAAGCATGCCAAGGGAGTTTGTCCGTTGAGAGAACAGTTCGCGGCAACCCTACATATATCTCCACGGAGATAAAAACGACCGATCCGGAAACGCCTGAAAAGGAGGCTACTAGAATTAACGGACTGTTCCTGAAACATAAATTTTGCTTACCGATATACAGATACAGCGTCTTATCCGTTCGCCTCCCAAGTTCAGCTACAGTCGGAAATCCCCGGCCAATGCGTACCCATGGTGAACCGGCTTGCTGCGTTGAAAACTCGTACAGGCGAGCGTTTCTTGAAAATACAAAGAAGAGAGACATACATGTAGTTGAAGGACATTAATGGAGAATATCACTATCATATCAGTAAGCTGCACTTTTTATCAAGTTGTTTCTTGTATACGAGCTACATTGATGTGCAGTTGACGCACTTGAAGCTGCAACCATCAAAGAGAGATATATGGGGTACACGACAAACCAAGAAACATACGCGTTTGTTTGAAAGATGTTTGGCACATGTCTGGCCTGGTATTCTAAACAAAACGGTTCCTATACGGCAGCATTGGCCTTGACAGACGTACGGATGACGGTGAAGTTTTATGTTTCGAAAAATACTATGGTATATATGATTACACCAAATTGCCGCAAGCTTGCAATTACATTTTTGCAAATACAATGACGTGAAATTTCTACACATTGTTAATTCTTGAGGTAATACGTACTGCGGGGTTGCCGAGTCCAGTATGGCGCGCTGTGCACGTCCCCCAGCGACCTCTCTAAGCTTCTCTATGATGGTTCTGAATAATCCGTCGGCCGTGTCATTGTTTTTTATTGAAGGCCGACACATTAACCCGTTTCGGCCACTTGGAGCACGTCTTGCGTTTAGCTGATTGCTGGTGATTAGCAATACAGGTCGTCGGAAATGGTTGGCCCGGCGACGCGATTCCTGTGGCCGTTGACGTCGCGCTGGCGCTGGAGTTGAGCTGTTAACTTCATTTGCCAGCACCAGGCTTTCAGCAAACGGATCTCCGGAATCAGCCATTCTGTCATGTAGAAAAATGACAGAGGGTCAAATGATATATAAGGCTTTGGCTTAAACTAGTTAAAGGCTAAAGAAAATATGGAGCATTTCTAAGCCAAGGAGAACAGCACGTGACTGAGTATAAACATGTATCATTGAAGTATGCCATGATTATTCATTGTTCTGGGGTGATAAGTATGTATTCTGAATTAAGTCTTCTTATTACCGACAGAGACTGTATATCCAGCAGGCATACAGCAAGGACAGCTCTGTTCTCGGACTCCGGTTACAAAATGAAGCACTGCTTCTGTTCAAAGCAATAGCGGAAAGGGGATGCGGTACAATGTATGTCTAACAGCCTTGGTCTGTAACTGCAGCGATAACTTTCACCAAGGACGTTCACCATGCCATTCTGTGATTACGTAGTGCTACAATTTGTGTCAACGGTGGGCTTCATTGCGTTATCAAATCAAATATTATCTGCTAAGTCGTGATGGTATTGAAAACTGTTTTATTGTGCCTTTCTTCTACAAACAGCCAGCAGAATTATGAAGATACCATTCTCAATACACATGCTGCAAACTAAAGTAATGGAAGCCCTACCTACGAAAATTCTCTTTGTAATGCATAATCGCTTTATATCGAGGACAACAATGGCTGTGAACTACGTGTGAGAAGTCGCTATCTTCTTTGATGTCCACAAATGGGTACGAAGTACCAGAGTGAGCCGTTTATTGCTTTGCCTGTCAGCTGTGACCGGCCGGGACTTAGGCCTCTTATTGAAACACGAAAAGGTAACGGTCTGACAACCTTGTCCACGGTTTGTCAAAAGGCAATTATATTCCGCTTTCCCAATGGAAATTGTAAAATAAACATACCTGCTAAGGGGCTATATGGCCTATATTACCGACAAAATCAGGAACATTCTGAAGCAAAACCTCGTAAAACCTCGTAAACAATGTGTCTTCTGTGTTGATTTCTAACACGGGCGGTTCTATCGCCAATTTGGGAAATGGAAGAGTCTATTCTGTTTGATATTCATTGAAAGGTAGATATTTTATGATGTTATAGACAATTTGTTCCCTTGAAATGGACTATTCGGTAGCGTGCCCGGGCGCTGTCTGAAAAAAAACTTTCCTCAAACTTCCGACAAGATCCATCACAGGGGCACATCAGTGAAGAACAATAAAGCATGTATGCTTTCCTCAGCAGGCTGACTGGCGTTTAAAATGGACAGTGGAAATCAGGGATTGCAGCTTTTTGCATGTTTCTTCGCGATGATAGATGGGCGCGAAGAAACATGCAAATTGCTGCAATCCCTGATTTCCACTGCCGATGTGCACCGAGTGGGGAGGGCCCGTCGTGTCTGCGTGGGAAAATTTGGGTTGTTTCTGCTACAATTTGGTACAAGGAATGTCAGAGATGCTGATATTAGTTCCCAAGGATTGAATTAGCTAGTACTGACTTCGCGACCTGCTCACGGTGGCCTCGATGTCACATTGTGTATACAGTCACACCGGGAGACCCCGCGGGGTTTGGTGGCGCGGGAGCCTGCACGCCGGGTTGTTTATGGCCTAATTAAGCTAAATGATCTGATTTTATTCTGAGGTGCTAAGCTACTGTCCTTGTTCTGTAGATGAGCGGATTAATTTGATGCGCTTTCATCGTAGCGACTTCTCACAGACTCCGGTAGGCAAGCTGGACCCTCTACGGCCGGCCAACTCCTCTGGCCAATGTTGTTACCTCCGGGGAAGGAGACATCCTTCCGCGAGGAGGTTTTACTATTGTTCGAAACATTTCTGTCAGCAGCTGTTTCTCGCGATCGGCTGGACGGATTAGTCTGTTGTTCGGTGTACGTATTGCTATTGGGCTGCAGATGATGCAGAACGTTTTTGTTTAATTGTATATGTGTTTATGGGCGTCGAAATAAAAGGTTTTTAAGTGCTCCGGACACCCCCGCCATGCTGAAAATGGAATTTACCATGTTGTTCAGGAATGGGGAGGTTTCAGTTTTGGGTCTTACCATTTAAAAGGGGTCAAACAGAGGGGTGTCTGCTTCCGATATGTATTTTGAAATATTATCGCAGTTGTATCTCGCGTTGGGGTAGACTGGACTCGGTGTATGTTCTTCTAATGGGCTGTAGATGGTGCAGGTTTTTTGTTTTTATTGTATATGTGTTTTGGGGCGTAAAAATCTGAAAATCGTCGCGCGCGGCGCTGGGCTGGCTGCCAGCGCAACTTCCGGGTGGGCCAATGGGTCAGGGGTCAACGCCCTCTTGCGCAATCTTGGATGTTTTCGGCGTATAGTACGACTTCTTAACTTACAAATACCGTGGTATACTGTCTCAGACCTTCTCGACATGCATTTTACCGTGGGTACATGGTATGGGCTGCAGATGAAAATGTTGACCAGTCCTGTATTAACACAACCAGGAACGCTAAATCTAACATAAAATTCAACACCATCAACTATACAGAACAAACAACATGGAAAAATATACAATAAAAAGCCCGGAGGTATAAAATCTCAGATTTTACTTGTTTTGAACTTTTAATGATACCATTGCATTGAAAGATGGAATGACTGTAACAAGTAGTAAGGAAAGGACTGTTTTCAACTGTTCAGGGCAAAATATGAGCATTTTGCAGTTGATTTTGAATTTTTATTTTTATTTGCAAATCAGAAAAAAATGAAGCGGTGAATCCGTTAACCAATAAATTAACTTGGTGTGGCCTAAGTGCAAGCAAAATTTTTCTTCTTTGTCTGGTGCAGGTTAAATGTTTACTGCACCAGTTCAGGTATGCAGTGAAAAATATTTTGAGCCCTGGGGTATTCTGCTAATGATAGATGAGTTTATCCATGGAGTTTGAAAAGTTGTTATCAATGTTTATTAAATTTTTAGCCATGTCCAAACTCTATTCTTAGTGTTAGCCAGGTTAGAGGTTATAACCTCCTTGCTAGAATTCATCCTACAGTGAGCTAGGTATTGGTGGACAAAGACTAGATTTTTTAAAAACCTCCTTGTTAGGACCTACACATGTACAGGATTGTACACGTCATGTACATATATATGGCACTCATGTGGAGCAGGTTGACTGGTCAATCA
>NW_017804126.1:11645-37403 GCF_001625305.1 Branchiostoma belcheri
ATGGAAGCCCTACCTACGAAAATTCTCTTTGTAATGCATAATCGCTTTATATCGAGGACAACAATGGCTGTGAACTACGTGTGAGAAGTCGCTATCTTCTTTGATGTCCACAAATGGGTACGAAGTACCAGAGTGAGCCGTTTATTGCTTTGCCTGTCAGCTGTGACCGGCCGGGACTTAGGCCTCTTATTGAAACACGAAAAGGTAACGGTCTGACAACCTTGTCCACGGTTTGTCAAAAGGCAATTATATTCCGCTTTCCCAATGGAAATTGTAAAATAAACATACCTGCTAAGGGGCTATATGGCCTATATTACCGACAAAATCAGGAACATTCTGAAGCAAAACCTCGTAAAACCTCGTAAACAATGTGTCTTCTGTGTTGATTTCTAACACGGGCGGTTCTATCGCCAATTTGGGAAATGGAAGAGTCTATTCTGTTTGTAGGGGAAAAGCGTCTTTGGCGGTTCTATCGCCAATTTGGGAAATGGAAGAGTCTATTCTGTTTGTAGGGGAAAAGCGTCTTTGAAATACTTCAAATCCATATACAAAGATATCAGATATGACATCGTACAGTAATATAACACAGTTATACTGTAATACTATGAGGTTGTACTTCAAGCCGTATCAATATTCATTGAAAGGTAGATATTTTATGATGTTATAGACAATTTGTTCCCTTGAAATGGACTATTCGGTAGCGTGCCCGGGCGCTGTCTGAAAAAAACTTTCCTCAAACTTCCGACAAGATCCATCACAGGGGCACATCAGTGAAGAACAATAAAGCATGTATGCTTTCCTCAGCAGGCTGACTGGCGTTTAAAATGGACAGTGGAAATCAGGGATTGCAGCTTTTTGCATGTTTCTTCGCGATGATAGATGGGCGCGAAGAAACATGCAAATTGCTGCAATCCCTGATTTCCACTGCCGATGTGCACCGAGTGGGGAGGGCCCGTCGTGTCTGCGTGGGAAAATTTGGGTTGTTTCTGCTACAATTTGGTACAAGGAATGTCAGAGATGCTGATATTAGTTCCCAAGGATTGAATTAGCTAGTACTGACTTCGCGACCTGCTCACGGCGGCCTCGATGTCACATTGTGTATACAGTCACACCGGGAGACCCCGCGGGGTTTGGTGGCGCGGGAGCCTGCACGCCGGGTTGTTTATGGCCTAATTAAGCTAAATGATCTGATTTTATTCTGAGGTGCTAAGCTACTGTCCTTGTTCTGTAGATGAGCGGATTAATTTGATGCGCTTTCATCGTAGCGACTTCTCACAGACTCCGGTAGGCAAGCTGGACCCTCTACGGCCGGCCAACTCCTCTGGCCAATGTTGTTCTCCTTTATTAATAGCCGATTTCTACTATATATTCTGCCTGTAAGTCTGGTCTGGTGGAGACTACCATGAACTGACCCAAGCGCGTAATTGTTGTTTGTTTACTTCAGTACTCAGGGGGTTTTCTAAACATGGGAATTAGCTGCTCCCTCTTGTAACCAGCCAGCTCCCTCATACCAATTTTCATATTGAACTCTATGGGGCTACTTACACACCATTTAGTCTTTCTCAAGATGATCTTTTTCCAGTAGAGATGTAAAAACAATACAATAATGCATTCTAGCATTACAAACTGTGTTACTCCTATTAACCCCCCCCCCCCTCGGTCACGCCGTTCCTTGCAATGCTTGCGATCTGCTCCCTCATGCTAGATTTTTCCAGAAAAACCCCTGGTACTCATGTGCAGGGACCTCCCTAAACAATGGAGCAGTGGAGCTCCTCCACCCAGTCCTTATCTCAGCTCCACCCTGTTAATTTTCAAAACTAGTGTTTTTACACCCTTTTCCAGGGTTATTTGGTCAAATTTACCGATATTTCGCACCCTCCTCCATTCTGTCCTAAATTTCTGGGGAGATCCCTGAACATGGAGTGATGTGTATTTTAACCCCATGGTACTAACAAGCAGGTTAAATACTGTATTTAACCTCCTTGGTACATGTACTAAGTACTTCCACAATCGCTTTGTAAAATCTACTTTGATGAACAAATCGAAATGTACACATGAAATTTTACACATTCAAATGGGGATTCAGTCAGCAGAATTATGAAGTTCCCCTTTCTCAATACACTTGTTGCAAACTAAAGAAATGGTGATGGTGTGCATAGTGACAAGTTACATTATTCATTATAAAAGCGATAGGGATAAAGCAATGAAAACTGATTCGCCAGAGTAGAAAAAATGTCGACGGACTCTTGAATTCAAAAAACAAAATGAGGGAACAGTAAACTAAGACAGTAGAATGGTCCCGGGGAGTAATAAGAAAAAGCCACAAAGGAAAATATTGAAGATATAAAGTATCGGTAAAGAATAATGAAACTGGCTAGAAGACTTGAATATTTTTGAACAACCGTTTGACAATGGGCAAGCTGTGCCGCCAGACTGGCCAGGCTGCCTGGTAAGTGTTAACGACATGGAAATTTTGCGAAGACAATAAGCGCGGCCGATAGTGGGGTTAGCAGTAAAGTGTCAAAACCGAGATCAAAGGTGTCAGCGCTCAAAGTTTGGTGCGGCAAGCAGAAATTTGCATGTTGTACGTAGAAGCAGATTGTTCTACACAGTTCAAGAAATACGCAAAGTATTGGTATGGTAATCCGATATCATGGGGTCTTTCGGGTCAGTTTTGGCTTTACCACCATCACTTTAGAAAGGCCACACCGACTTTAATAAATTTATGGATGACATTCTCTGAAGACCCCCGAACTTTTATGCACGGGCGAATAAAAAATATTCCGACCAAAAAACCGACTAAACCACAGGAATACAAAGGTGGTATTGTGAGTTGGCACATCCTGGCCTTTTGCGGTACTCTTCGTTCTTGAGACGTGGAGCTTCGGTACCCTCACTAAAATTTGGGGGGAAAATGAAGGATATAATATTCTAAACAGCCACAGAGATGACATTGTTGGCAAGGCTGGTATAATTTTGAAAGGAGATTCTCCCTCGTCGCTAGCTAGTACCTCGGAGGACGTGATCTTTTTTTGAGAACAGACGAGCTGAATCAATGCACACGCGGATGTCATCCATAAAATGAAATCGGTATAGCCTAATCCGATATATGATTGATCTTTGGTATGACTTTATTTGCTCTTACCGAGTATCTACAAACTCATACATAGATAGCCTCCTTCGCAGTCTTGTTGGGCGTGGGTGTAATTTTTTCTCTGAGCGACGCGAGTAATATGCCGCTAGCCTCTACCAGGCTCCGCGGATCGCTGGAAAAATAGTAGAAATTGGCCGAAATAAAGGGATAGTATACCAGAGAAGATCCAGCCGGCCATAGAAGCTCCAATTTGCGACCAACGAAGCCTGTGCGGAGCTGTTGGAGCGCGGAAACCTTCTCTCCGTGGCAAAAGTCCCTCGGCAGCTAATCGTCCCTCGCGGCGGCATATTACTCGCGTCGCTCAGAGAAAAAATTACGCCCACACCCAACAAGACTGCGAAGGAGGCTATACATAGCAACAAAACAAGCAATATCCAGGAAACAAGATACACTAGCTGAGGTGTAGAAAAGCAAAAATACACATACCTGTAGGTTGGAACGGAGCGAAGATTGGAGGGTGGATGTTCTACAGGTGCGGCGAGCGCGTAACTGTGTTGTATACGGGCAACAGTATCCAACAGAATGCGTGTGTCGCTCCTATGCGTTAAAAGGGCAGGGCAACGTCATGCCAATGGCATTGACGCATCCGGGTCACGTGCTATCGCCAGACCCCACGGCTCCTAGCAACTAGAAGTTGCTCCTCCCATAATTGGGGGCCTGCAAAAAGTGCTAATTTAGCAGGCTAGAAATTCATATCATTTTGCGCCGAGTTTCATCGCTCGTCTGGGCGTAAATATGCCCGTTCCCTTCTTCTATGGATTGTTGCTGGTTGCAGCTTACTTGCATACTGTTGAAGGTAAGTCAGTGTTCCTGTCTTATTAATGTGTTGAATAAATTCCTATACAATATTTGCGCTCTCGATTACTTGTCTGACCCATATCAAATTTTTAGCCCAGGAAAGCGCCGGACTTTCTATAGCAGCCCCGACGGTGTTACGCATTAGCTCAGGTCCTCCAGGGACGTCCCCAGAGTCGGCCTGGCAGGGCCTCGGGTGACCTAAATAACCGTCCCCGTCTATCCTGTCAATGCAATTTAACCTGGAGAGAATTCAAATAAAATATGTAGCCTAGTTTACAATGGAACGATCTTCCGTTTTTAGGTGGTAGTTATTTATTACTGGTTATTTCTCGGGTCGGCGACGCAGTTTGGCTATGTAACAGTATGTTCGTTTTGTTGTGGGGGACCACCGGACCATCTGTTCCTGACAATCTAGTCAATCTACCTTTTCAAGAGGGTCTGCATGGGGGAGGGGGGGGGGTCCTGGCAACGGTTAACGGTAAATTCAGCAGGGCCGATAAATTCAGGACGGTCGGCAACGCTTAACGGTAAATGGACAGGCTTTTTTTTGAGCTGCACTGGAATTGGTATCTCGCTTTGTGAGAAAAGGTGATCACTGACAAAATTACGTACATGTATACCTTATTACATGTAATGAAGCATGCATTAAAGGTATGTGTTCCCTGTGTTTCCCACCTGCCCTGGTCCCCGAGTGCGTCCACAAATACCGGGGTGTCCGAGTCGACGTCGGCCAGCTTGCATTTTTTCAGTCTGCCCAGTTTTACCGATGGATTTTGAGAGGGGTAATCTAGAGGGTCTGGGGGGAATGCTCTCCCGGGAAATTTAGGATTTCTAAGCCTTCAAAAACGCAATTTCCCGCATTTTGAGAGGCAAATCATGGTGTTGAGAGTGTTTGTCGGTCCTTCTGATATTTTCATATTTTACTCAAGATTTTTGTTAATTTGCCTGTCAAGGTTGACGGATTCGTTAAAAAAATTCTGTAACTCTCCGCAAACGTCCGGAAATTGAAGGGAAAACTGGTTCTGGCTAGAGCCATTTTCCTGCACTTTGAAAGGCAAAATTAGGCGTAACGAAGAATTATCCATTTACGCTTAACGCTGAATTTAGGATGACAAATAACGTTTTACGTTGAATTAAAACGACACATAGCGCTTCACGAGGAATATACTGATAACGCTTAACGTTGAATTAGAGCTGGCCGGCAACGATTAACGTAGCCCATAACGGTTAACGAAAAAGGGCATGCAGACCCTCTTTCAATAACAGGCTTCTCTATTTCCTCTCCGCAAAACCCATAGAAGATTCCAGGGAAAACCATACTCAAACTCTTCTTCTCCTTTCTTTTCGCTAAAGCCACTGTTCACGTCTATATTCGAGTTCATTCACACCACTTTCTTCCAGTAGTGACCTGGCCATTTACCCAGATCAGTCCCAGGGCACAGTATACCAACATTGTCCTTGATTTAAACAAAGTTTGTGGTTTAAATCCTGTTGTATTACGATACGATATACACTTATGTACTTAGTACTTCATAAAACTGCACAAATGTATATGCTAACGTTGCAAGGAATACATAGCCTGGATGCCAGACCCAAAGCACATGCACTGGACACAAAATATCTCAGTGTGCACACTGGCATCCAGGCTAGGAATACAGGAAACCTACTAGCATTATAGAATTTATACGTATTCCAGATGTTCCATGACAGAGGACACACCGAACTGTCATATTAGTGATAATTAAGCACGCCCGGGCGGCAGGTACCCCATCCTCCCCTGGTGCACGGGGCCAGTACCAAAGTCCGCCTGCGAAACTGATTTATGCAGTGTATTTATACTAGTACACATCTAATATCATCCCGTGTATAAATACTACAGGACCTGGAATCACACCTGCAGAAGTCAACGCCGTTCTAGGAGAAGTTCGGACTGCATTACAACAGGCTGAAGAAACTCTTAATTCTGCCTGTAGCACTGCAGCCCTACTGGAACAAGATGGAAATCTCCAAAGGACCGTTAGTCACATACGTATGGTACGATCACGGTTGGACAGACTTCCCGGTGCAGAACAGACTTCTACAGTACAGTCCATCAAAGCGACATTACGGGATTTGGAGGTTAAAGTCAGCAGTGTACTTGCAGAGGTCCGGCAACAAATTACCAACGTGAACAACAGCCGCGATAGAGCTCCCCGGACGACTGAAGGGAGAGTGGGCCGCCCTCGGTACATGATCGACCCTGGTTCGGTACGGGAATCGTTTGAACAAGGACTGCCTTTCAACATTGGTGCTAGACTTCACGGTACGTCTTCTGCCTAAATAAATTTTACCTCTACAAAACCTTGTTATTTTAAGTTTTACGGTGTTGGAGTCAAAACCGCTCATATCAGGCATTAAAAACCGTCTGAAACCGCTAAATAATTACTTTTCATTAGTGAGGGGAATCTCCAGCGCTCATATCAGACTTAACATAACCGGTTTTGTAAAAATCCTGTCCAGTGGATATCCATTAATCGGTCATGATTGGAGTCTGAATAGTAACTAGTAACCGTTCCTCTCGTTTTTACGAATCCGTATCTTCCAGAATCCATGCTCCCCCCAAGTTGAATGAAATTTCCATGTAAAGATTTTGGTTTATTAACACCCCCTCCCCCCTCCTAACACCTTCTTCAAAATAGATATATCAAGAGCTTGGTCTCGTTGGTCGAGGTTGCATATGCTGAAAAAAAATTAATTTTTGAACAGTTCTTTGGCCAGTCTGTAACCATTTTCACCGTGGGGAAATGGTTACAGACTGGCCAATTTGATACTGTCTTACCCCCACCAAAAGATCTACTTGGAGATTACTCGTGACTAATCTCCAAGCAGATCTTTTGGTGGGGGTAAGACAGTATCAAGTTGGCCGGTCTGTGGGTGGGGAAATGGTTACAGACCGGCCAACTTGATACTGTCTATATTCTCTCTTTTACCTCCATGCTATCTCTTACCCCCACCAAAAGATCTGCTTGGAGATTAGTCTTGAGTAAATTGGTTATCAAAACAAATTCATTTGTTTAGAACAATGTCCTTCCATGGAGGTAGACCTCCATGGTCCTTCCGACGAAGGCATGAGATCCACATCTCGGACCTCTAGTTTCTATATAAATTACAGTCAAGAACAAACTGAAACTTGTCTTCACATTTATCTAAATTTCAATATTGGCAACATTTTATGTCTGCCTTTTTCGATCGATATCGTGTTTGTGTGAACCAATTAATGAGAATTCACGTCTTCGAAATTAGCAAGTTTGTGATAAAATCAAGAGAGGTCTAATACTAGGCTCATGTACTAGAATTTTGTACCTGCCAACTGTATCTTTTCATCTTGTTTTGTTCGCAGTTACTAGCGTTAAGTTTTTTGTTTCCTCAGGTGTGTCGACTTCAACTTTCTATAGGCGACGACGGGAAATGTGCTTAACACAAAGACAGAGGTACACAGACATCACAGACCAACAGCTTGACAACCGGACACGCCAGATCACAGCCATAGACTCCAACTGTGGGACACAAATGGCCATGGGAGCTCTAATAACCCAGGGTATACGGGTCGCCAGGGAGCGCGTGTACCAGTCCCTAAGGCGTGTGGACCCCCAGGGGGTTGCCGCAAGGTGGAGACCGCCCGTGCCAAGACAGGGGTATTTCGTACCTTGTCCGAACTGGATTTGGCATCTTGATTCTCATCATAAACTCAATGGGTAAGATTTAACCTTGAACTTTGGCTTTTGCGAGCAATGCGCTTTAAAATATAGGAGCTTCAAAATATGAAGGAGAGCAAACGCAATTAACACCTGCCGCGGCGCGGTCTTTTGTTCTGCCCCGCAAGATCCCACTGGGTTCCTTTGTCCAGCGGCCTGGCGGTACTTCTTTTGATTCCAATGTCACCCTCGATAAGATTAGGTGTTATCCAGCAATAGCTGCGTCCACTCCGTAGCCTCTACCCATGGAGGTAGAAATGCTCTACCACACCGTACCAGGCTTGGGGAGGCGGCTGGAAGGAGTAGAAATCGGCAAAATAGAGAGATAAGCATGCCAAGGGAGTTTGTCCGTTGAGAGAACAGTTCGCCGCACCCCAAGCCTGTCGAGAGTCGCCATTTCTTTGAAGTCCACTAATCGCTATCTTATACGTGCCAAGTAGCTAAATTACACTTTTATTGCTTTGCGACTGATTCCATAGTTTGTCCGTTGAGAGTAGCCTCTACCAGGCACCGCGGATCGCTGGAAAAATAGTAGAAATTGGCCAAAATAAAGGGCCATAAAGGGATAGTATACCAGGGAAGATCCAGGGCCATAGAAGCTCCAATTTGCGACCCACGGTGATCCGCGGTGCCTGGTAGAGGCTACGTTGAGAGAACATTTCGCCATGGGGTGCGGTGAACTATTCTTTCAACGGACAAACTCCCTTGGCATGCGTATCTCTCTATTTGGCCGATTTCTACTCTTTCCAGTCGCCTCCCCAAGCCTGGTAGAGGTTACGGAGTGGACGCAGCTATTGCCGGATAACATCTAATCTTATCTAGGAACATTGGAAGCATAGCTGCACAGAATCCGGATTCGAATGTAGAGAATAATGTCGTCGGAACCTATGCAAATCAGGGCAATTGATAATACCCAAGCAGATCATACAGTGGCAAGGCAGTATCCATTTGTCAGAGGAATTTTTTGGCTAAAATAATCCCTTGGTCAATGGATTAGATAATTGACAGGTTCGTGCCAATTACAGTTTTGTGACACCCGCAACCAACATACTACAAGTATTCCGTCCACTCTCCTTACTTTAGAGCTTATTGATTTTGATTTAAAGCTCCTAGGTACCGGTGTATGAGATAGCCTGTGCCAAACCCATAGCACAAAGTATTTCAGTGACTGAGCATGAGATACGTTGTGTCCAGTGTGTTTGGGTTTGGCACTCAAGCTAGTGTGAGACTGCTCTCCAAGCAGAGGTTGTGGGGAAATGATCGTTACCTTTATATATATGGCCGTTTTTTTGTCGCTACCCCGTCGGTGGCCGGCGACCTTCTCTGGCTATAAATGGACACTGCCTGGCCAATTTGATACTGTCTTTTTGCCACCGAAAGGGATCTGTTTGGAGATTAGTGTGAGACTGCGTGCTAATTGTTCTGCGTGGATCATGATTATTCCATTAGGACTGTTTCATTGTGAAGCAGTGGGGTCGACATGAATCTGACAAATAAACATACCAAGTAATTTTTATGGATGACGTCCCCTGGAGAGAGAGATGATGAATCTTAGAAACACTTAAATTATTGCTTTCTCCGAGGGTGGTCGTATGCCAAAAGTTCGTTCTTTTACATACCCCCCCCCTGCTCTGAGTTTAACCATTTATGTGCACTAAATCTACTTGTGTTGAGTTCTGGGAAAATCCGGTTGGTAAAAATGTTCTCTTTCCTTTATTCAGCGTCTACCAGAGCAGGTGGAAGATTTCAATTCAGGCTGCGGTGGACGGGTACAGCAGGACATGCGTGTACCTTGGGGCGTCTGGATACAACACTGCTTCTCAGACCCTTCGGATGTTTTTAAGGGGCGTGAGGGAGTACGGACTGCCACGTCGCATAAGAACAGACCATGGTGGAGAAAATAATGCAGTCGGCCGCCTTATGGTTGAGATTAGGGGCACAAGCTACGAGGTACACTTCAAAGGACCGTCCGTTCATAACGCAAGGATTGAGCGGTTTTGGGGAACGATGCGAGACCATGCTACCAAGCGATTCATTAACCTGTTCGATGCTTTTGAACGGGAAGGAATATTGGACCCAAATTCACGTCTAGATATTCTTGCACTGCATTTTGTTTTTTTGCCTATTATAAATTCCGCTCTGGATACGTTTAGAGCATTCTACAATAACCATCCTGTAAGTACTGCACCATATAACATGTCCCCGAACCAACTGAGAGCGTTTGGCTTCGCAGATAACATTGATAGACAGTACACTGCTGTCCACGAACATTACAATGGGCAGCCAGTTGACATTGACACGCTAATCACAGACGTTCCGTTAGAAGAAGAACTACTGGCGCTATGTAGGTATGTCCGTGAACTCCGCGTTCGTGAAGATTGCACGGAGGAACTGTTTAGAGAGCTTTCACCATTTAATTTTTCGGACAGAGACGGCAGAGAAAAATACCTCTTAGCGAGAGAAATTCTTCGACGACATTTGCTGAATGATTAATAACAAATGATCTTTAACTCCATGCAATCTTCTCCCAGTTCCACGCGCCTGCATAACACCAGTAGTTGCAAACTAGTTAAACCTCTACCAGGCGCCGCGGATCACTGGAAAAATAATAGAAGTTGGCCGAAAGAAAGAGATTGTATACCAGGGGAGTTAGGCCGGCTAACTCCCCTGGTATACTATTCCTGTATTTAGGCCAATTTCTACAATTTTTCCAGCGATCCGCGCCGCCTGGTAGATACAAGTAAACGAGGTCTATAGAGGTCACAGGGTAAAATGCTATTTATAAGGTCGGCCACGTTACGGTGAATAAGGGTCAAATATTCACTCCCGTTCAAAAGTAGGCTCTTGACTACGAGTGGTAGCACCGGTACCGGGCTTCGGGAAGCGGATAGAAAGTGTAGAAATCGGCCAAATAGAAATACTAGTATATGACATGCCAGGGAAGTCGGTCTGCTGGAGAGAACAGTTTGCCGCACCGGGAGGTAGAGGCTGTTTTAGCATCGCCAAAAAGGCAAACTGCATATTTGAAATTTTGCCAAATGGCTCAGTAAAACACTGAAACCTTTAATCAGTTGTACTGGAACAGAACACTTAGTTAATTTATATTCAATACCGTTTTCTTCTCTCAATTTAAAACACATGGAAGTTGATGGAACAATAGCCTACAGACTTTGCTTTTCTATGTTCATTTCCACGACCTTATATATTTCAGTGTGTCTTGTCTTGATATTTTTTCACATCTGTCGTTCAATAGACAGTGATAATCTTATGTTTGGTAGAGTATAGTCGAAAATGAACATTTGTCACGTATTAGCCTTTAGATTTATAATTAGCCTTTAGATTTCAACTTTTAGATAAAGATCATAAGATCTCTGATTTAGTTCATATATATATACATGTATAGTTGAGGGTATGCAAAGCCGGGCGAGTCTACCTACACAAGGTAGCTATCAGGCTGCACGTGTATGGTAGTATGTACATATATATATATATTTGTTTTACAATAAATATATATGTGAGCGGGCCAGATGTTGTGTTTTACCCTAGGCTTGCTTCTTTGGATGCTGCTAGAGAGAAGTAGATCATGGCCGCGTTACACAAAACTTAGCCGAACAACATGGGTGGAGATCTGGGACTAGCGTAAATAACCTCCTTGATCCGATCAAGGACGTTTAACACAACCAACGGCTGGAAAGAGTAGAAATCGGTCAAATAGAGACATAACATACAGAGGGATTTGGTATGCTACAGAGAACATTTTGCCACGGTATGTTATGTCTCTATTTGACCGATTTCTACTCGTTCAGGTCATTTCCCGAAGCCTGGTGGTAGAGGCTTCTTTTCCAGTCTCCTGGCCTTCCTTCACTCATTCTTCCAAGACAAAAAAAATAATGGACATGTCTAAAACCATTGTCTAGCCATGTAGTCGGCCGGGTCAGTTGGTAGCGCCTATAACCCCCCCCCCCCACACACACACACACACACCAAGGGATCGTCTCCCACCTTCCTGTTAAAAAATCTGTTTCAAATCTCCACTCATCAAAGGTTCACACTTCTTTTGTATCAAACCGAAACTTCACATGTACATGGTGGCAACTTCTGCACGTTGAGTAGACAATTTAGGTTGCCAAGTAAAATTTTCTCTTCAAGGCACTTTTAAATGACACACACACACACACGTAACCCAGAATATGAAGTATTATAGTAATGATAGCTCTGGTTTACCATGTCCTGGCTTGTAGTTTGAGAAAGTTGCCAGAAAGACATTTCAATTTCCAAGTAAAGATACATGTACAAGTAGACACTTTGATACAGGAAGGGGATTATATAGTAAGGGTTACATATACATGTATGTCATAGCCTCCATGGCATGCCAAAAACGGGGATTTGGGGGTCTTCAGGGTCTTCGTGATCTTTTACGTGTTATTTTCTGATTGCTTATAGACAACATAGCAAGCCTGGTTGAATTACCCCCGTTTTTAGAACTGGGCTAATCAGAAAACAGCCGAAGACCAGCAAGCCCCCAGTTCTATAAGCCTCATACGGAGTATGTCCTTGGATTTAACTTTGACAGGGCCGATTCGATCAAGGTTGATTTTCCCAAGGACATTATACACATGTCCTCGATTTTCCAAAGGAGGTTTAAAACCTTGTATTCAACCTCGTTGATTTGCTAAACTAAAAGTTGCAAATTTCTTGCTAATATGACTTTGAACAACTAGTAACAAGTATCTGGACCAGTCTGCATTTAGAAAAAGTTACACTGAAAACCAGTAAATAATAAAAAAAATTAATCTTTGAAAACTGACCAGGGTATGCAAATCTGCTGCCTTTGACTGAAGGATAGACTGTCTAGGGTTTTTATGAGTTTATGGGCCAATTCACAATCTGCTGGGAAGGTCACAGTGGGAGCACTTCCTTATATTGTTCTTGGCCCACCAATGCAGCAACAGGAAGCAATTTACACCTCTGCTATGATTGGTCCCAGTCCCAGCTGTGGCTGTAGATAAGGTGTATTTTGTCCTGGTGTGTTAGCTATATAGGACTGCCACCTAATAGCATGCTAATAGCAAAGCCGACAGTACACAAAACAAACAAACAAACAAACACTACTTCTATTGTCTTACTAAATTCTGCTGATATTTTGAAAAATGAGTTCTTTATTTTAAGTGTAACAATGGGGAGTTTATAGGCTCCTACTTCTTCCTCCAATGAGATCAAATGGACTGTCGAAAACAATCATTCAAGGAACAGTAAAAGGAGCAAGAAAAAGGGGAAGACAAAAGGGGAAGACAGAAGAAAAATGGGCCGACAACATCCAAGAATGGACAGGAAAAAAACCTGCGGAAACCCTAACCCTAGCTCACAGCCGAGAGGGATGGCGGCAGATGGTCAGGCACTCCACCATACAGTGCCCCCACGACCCTGTCCTGGGTTCAAGGTACAGGGTACTTCTTACACAAGTTCATGCCCGAGTGCTAATTTCACTGAAGATTTACCAAATGACAGAGGCTACCTGTGGTGTCAGGGGCCATCAATCACAGCAACTCCCCTCCTCCCTGAGAGCCTTTCATAAAGTCTTCCGACCAGACCCTTGCTCGCTACTGGCATCCAGACTAGTTGATCTGCGCTCGAAGAATTTGTCCTACTACCTGTGACTCCTATCCGACGAAACATGTCCGTTTCTTCAAGACTCCCGAGGACTACTGAAATTGGTAAGTGTGAATCGACTTATGTTCTTTTTGAGATGTCGTTGGGTAACAACCTATTCCTCCGCTTTGACCATGCTCTGTCATAAGAATATGTGTTTGACCATATGGGGCGGGGCTGGGAATTTTTCCGAATGAAGTGGCTCATTCATTGCTTCCGAAGTTATGTTGGAAAGGTTATGTGTGGTCCCAAGGTTGCAGTCTAGTATATCCATGGTGGCATATCGTACTGTTTTATCCGACGATATGGTTACCGGCAAAAACTACACGGCATGTCTCTAGCTTCCTCTGCAGGCTTTCGGGTGGGGGGAGTGTCGATATAATCTGCGTTTTTTTAACGCGTTTTTTAGTCGGCTACCTTACAACAAGCCGCACAGAGAAGGCCTGTACATTGTCCATACCTATTCAGAAGCATTCAAGGTCCGTTTACATAGACTGACACGAAAGGCATGGATCTTAATTTCAGCTCCATGCCTCAAATCAAACCACCGTGACTCACGGTGGTTTGATTTGAGGCATTGTGCTAAAATTAAGACCCACTGACAAGAAACTGTAAAATCCGTACGGAGTCTAACGGGGTCTGGTTTGGAATCCCATGTGGTCGGGAACAGGTACAGTTGCATGTGTGTTCCGGAATCCCTTAGTCCGGTAGCCTGGGTCCCACCCGGATGTACGATTTTTCTAGCCGCAGCGTAGCCTCCTTCGCTCACCGAAAAAAATAATGCCGCCACCCAACAAAATATTATCTGCGAAGGAGGCTAGCGAAGCGAATGGTTCCGGATGGTACACAGGCTATTAACCTGGACCTATATATGGATATAGAGCATATTTACCCTCGGTAAATGCCTTCAAGAACAGACTTGATAAATACATGGAGAGTCATCCAATTATGTACAATCACACGGCCCTGGATTGCCCGCATAGGCCGGGAATGACAGTCCGGTAGAGCAACGAGCAGCCTAAACTGGATGGATACCTACCTGGCTGAAAGGATCTACTATCTACTACTATCTACTATGATACATGCTCACACACTGTTTACATACACTATACTGTTCCCAAAATACTGTTTCTGCAAAACCTAAAACTTCACGGAAAATTGACGCCTATTGACAATTGTTAAAATTCTTATTTCACTTCACAGTGCTTACAGAGGACGACTTGGGACAAGAGGCACACGACAGTTGGAAGTGCTGTGTTTGGTAAGCTATACCGCTATTTGATATTGACCGCTAATGCAGTCTATAATATTTCTATATTACTATTGTTGTAGTACATTCTACATTGTACTCTGTACATCTGTGCATTTATCCCCCCGGGGAATAAACATGCAAATAAAGTTTTCTAAAGTTATCTCAATTGTTATCTCAGTTCCATCAAGGAGCTTCTACACTGTGTAGAAGCTAATTGGTTCCAGCCATCTATCTTTTCGTTTTGTTTGCGTTTGATACTGATACATAATCTGTTCGATTGCTAAGATAATTTATGCTTTCACTCATACTACCGCCCCCATTCTCGTTTCTATTAGCACCAATATCATGTGGACAGCCATGTCCTTGGATTGCGAGCATTCTCTGTGCGAGAGCTGCGTGAAGCAGGCAGTCCCACCGAATTGTCCAATGTGCCGTCAAGAGTTCGAAACACCTCGACCCAACCGCCTGTGCAGGGACATCTTGGCAAGCATGCGGGCTGTCTGTTCCCTGTGCAGGTTCACGGGAACCGTTGGAGAGCTCGTGGTGCACAGGGCTGAGAACTGCCAACGCCAGATGGTAATAATTAATCTCCAAGCAGATCCCACGGTGGCAAGACAGTATCGGCCAGTATCCATAGCCAGATGAGTGTCCGCCTGCATCTGGCAAATGGATACTATACTGTCAGTCCACCGCAGGATCTCTGTTTCGAGAAGAAATAATACATGCTTTGGATATCACATAATGGTTTGATCAAGTGTAGAGACACAACAACATTTGTACAGCTAAGCTAGCGAACAGAATGGTAACTACATAAACGAAAAATATTTCGTTATATTTTGCACACCGCTTAGGTATACTGCCGACACGAAGGGTGCCAGGAAACAGTGGAGCGACGGCACCTGGACGTCCATGAGAGCACCTGCTGCCACAGGCTGGAGGACTGCTTGTGTGGGATGAAGATCAAGAGAGGGAGCCGTGAAGAACATTCCTCAACCATCTGTCCGTCCGAGCCCATTCCATGTCCGCTGGGATGTCACTCCCATATTACAAGGTAAACATGCATTCCCCATCACGTTTCCAATAACAACTAATTCTGTAAGGAAGATAGAAGGGGGGGGGGGACAGTATGGAATATTGTATGAAATACTGACCCCCCCACCCCCACCCCCACGGAAAGATCTGCTCGGAGATTAATATATCCTCCCTTTCACAGAGGCTCGGCGGTGCTCCACACAAGCCAGGATTGCAAACGACTAGTCCATCTATGCAGGATGCCTGGATGCTACTTTCAGGGTGGGCCGGAGGAGTACAGGGCACACCTGGCCGAGGCCTCAGCTGCCCACGTTGTCCTGCTGGAGGAACGATTGGAGCGGGTACAGACGGATTGCTTCATGATGGACTTAAAAGTAAGGTGACACAGAATATATATACATATATGTGACCATTATGACATTTTGTACGAAAGAACTTTCAATCAGATATTGGGAGGGAAGATAGTAACGATATGACTATGACAGGTTGCACGGACACCCTTTGTGTCGAAGGCCTAGACATAGAAATTCTGAGATCTCCATTCATAGTACTGTACAGTATTTTTTTTACCACTGATGCTCGAATTTTCACATTATTGGAAATAGCAATTATACATCTCAACATTATCCTCATTCCTTCGTTATTCATGAGGGTCTGCATGGGGGGGTCCTGGCAACGGTTAACGGTAAATTCAGCATGGCCGATAACGCTTAACGGTAAATTCAGGACGGTCTGCAACGCTTAACGGTAAATTGACAGGCTTTTTTTCGAGCTGCACTGGATTTTGTTTCTCGCTTTGTGAGAAAAGGTGATCACTGACAAAATTACGTATACCTTACATGTAATGAAGAACGCTTTAAAGGTATGTGTTCCCTGTGTTTCCCACCTGCCCTGGTCCCCGAGTGCGTCCACAAATAAAGGGGAGTCCGAGTCGATGTCGGCTAAGGCTCTACCCAGCTTGCCTTTTTTTCCGCCCACCCAGTTTTACCGATGGATTTTGAGAGTGGAGCGCCTTCTGTAATCTAAGGGGGTCCGAGGGGTGCTCCCCGGGAAATTTAGGATTTTTAAGCCTTCAAAAACGCAATTTCCCCCATTTTGAGAAGCAAATCATGGTGTTGAGAGTGTTTGTCGGTCCTTATGATGTTTTCATATTTTTACTCAAGATTTTTGTTAATTTTGTCCGTCAAGGTTGACGGATTCGTTAAAAATTCTGTAACGCTCCGCAAACTTCCTGTAATTAACGGAAACCTGGTGATGGCTAGCGCTAGCGAAGGGGACCGAGCGCAGAAGCGCGAGTCGAGCGCCAAAGGCGCGAGCAATGAAGGAGGGTCCGGGGGTATTCTCCCCCGGGAAATTTTGTGTTTTTGAACCTTCAATGACGCATTTTCCTGCACTTTGAAAGGCAAAATTATGCGCAACGAAGAATTATTCATTAACGCTTAACGCTGAATTTAAGATGACAAATAACGTTTTACGTTGAATTAAAACGACCAATAACGCTTCACGATGAATATACTGATAACGCTTAACGTTGAATTAGAGCAGGCCGGCAACGATTAACGGTAAATTAAAATAGCCCATAACGGTTAACGAAAAAGGGCATGCAGGCCCTCATTCATGGCTGATCTTTCATTGTGTAGGAATCCGACATCAGCTTCCAGAGGCTGGAGACAAGAATGCTCGTCTTCCACATCCTTCACCTGAAGATGGCCATTTCACGTGGGTCGCGCCGCTTCGTGTCTCCAACATGTGGCCCAGTTCTGGGTGGCACCTGGCAGGTTGTGCTGGAACAGACAGGGGGGGCGTGGAAGCTGTACCTGTGTCTGGTTTCCCGCGTGCGACCAATCCTTGCTAAAGTTATGTACGTATATCTGTTCCGATTAATTTCAAAACAACCACGTACATTAGTAAGTTTTAAGATTGAAGATCGTGGACAGATATTTATAGAACACCTTTCAATAATGTGTGTCTAATTTTCATTATACTTCAAGTATTGGCTAATCTTATAAGTCCTTGCAATTGGTGAGACGCGTTTCCCTCATTGATTGTTATAAGACCTATTGTTATTTTCGACAATGCATTAATTAGAAGCTAATTAGAAAATAATGGTGAATCGATATTTCTTTTTGTCAGGTTTGCACTCAAGGCGGCGAATACAGCGGACTACTGCATCATAGGAAAGGGACCACGCCGCATGATGGAAAACATGCGCTACGGCGTCCAAGTTCCACTATCGAAGTTGGAAGCCTACAGCGCAGAAAATGACGGACTGCGGGTGCAGATCTGCATACAGAGCTGTTCCATAACTTTTATGATCAGGTATAGACCTCTCCATGTCCTAGCCTCATTCGCAGTCTTGTTGGGCGTGGGCGTAATTTTTTCTGTGAGCGAGGCGCGAGTAATATGCCGCCGCGAGGGACGATTAGCTGCCGAGGGACTTTTGCCACGGAGAGAAGGTTTCCGCGCTCCTTCTCTCCGTGGCAAAAGTCCCTCGGCAGCAAATCGTCCCTCGCGGCGGCATATTACTCGCGTCGCTCACTGAAAAAAATACGCCCACGCCCCAACAAGACTGCGAAGGAGTTATGGAACAGCTCTGTATGCAGATCTGTACCTGCGCAGTCCGTCATTTTCTTCGCTGTAGGCTTCCAAATGCCTACATGACCTCACCAAATGCCTACATGACCTCACCAAAACACCAGAACAACGTGGCAAATACATCTATATTTATTGGCAGTCCTACAGAGATAGCTCAGAACATTTAGAAGATCACCAAAAGACTACATTTCTACCTGTTTAAAATACTCTACTCTAATCTACTCTACTCCACTAAGATGACAGATGTGATTTTATACGGGGTAAATTTTAAATGTGTTCAGAGTAAAATAATATGGTTGTATCGGTTTTATTTTTCTGTAATTTGAGTATGTGTTGTGCCGTTATGTCCGTGATGATGCACGTGTTTTCTTTTACCGTGGCAGTTTTTTTGGCAGTTTTTATAATGAAGTAAATGTATCTTTTAGAAACACCCCTATTTCTATAGTCGTGTGGAACAGGCCATAGCTGTTTGGTAGACGAGGTGTTGTATTGTACAGTAAGCAGATATTGGGAGCGTTTTGTGTACTCGTTGGCAAGTATCTTTTGGATATTGTGACTTATAGTTTTCACCTACTACGACATCTTATGGTATGAATGACATTTTTAGCATCTGTTTATTGATTCATCGTAAAAAAACAAGGGCGCTGAATTGAATACTTTCGTTTTATGCAAGATATTGGTATGGAAGATATTAAACTTTGTTCTTCTGTAATTTGTCGTGTTGTTTATCTTATGTAGCCTGTATTTGTAGTGTTGTTGATCTCATCTGTCTATTAAACTGTCTAAAGCTTGGGAGCTTATCATACAACCCTTGCATACCAGCTCAACATGTGTTTACAATTTTGATGATTTTGACCCGGAACAGGCACAGGCCTGCCCGGAAGATCTGCCCGGAGATAAGAAACATGATACAGGCGCGTGAATGAGAGGCATTGTTTCCATTCTGTTTTCATTTCAGCCCATATTTAGGTAAATAAGAAATTGGTATTATACACCAAGCATTAAAACGCATTGTACAAAGTCATTTGGTATATTTAATTAAACGTCACAATCGTCACGGGGCAATATATTAGGCTAATAACCCCCCACAGTGGAATAGAACAGCCCTGACTCCCCCTGATGTATGGATGGGCTCGCCTGGATCCTGGCGCGCGTCTTCCAACCACAGATGTTTTCATGGGCAAAGAAGTTTAGTCTGAAAACTTGCGTAGGTAGACAGTGTCTTAGGACGTCAACGACTACACCACTGTTGTGGGAATGGCCGTAAGGATGAAGGGGTTCCGCCATCGCTTGCGATTCGGCCACTGTGTGACTAGGCCATGCGCCAGGGAACTCCGGACTGCTGATCTGTTTTGTTGTGAACTTTCCGCGTATGAACACGAGGGCCCGATGATGCCCCCCTCCCTCTCCTTGCCCGGGCAGGACGGCTGCGGACTTTTGAGAAAAAGCCACCCCGGGCACCCCCATACATAACCGACAGTCGGCGAAAAGGACAAGTCGCGTTAGAATGTGGGATTGTGTATGACCATGATGTCACCAGCAGGCTGGAGAGAAACACAGGAAGATTTTACATCCTGACCGCGGCGGGCACATAGAACAGGGACCTAGGTACCTGGACCGCGTCGACCGGACATCTGTGCTGCATAATATTTACCTTACGCTGGTGGGCACAAACAATGTTTCTATAGTTCGTTTTATAGCCACGTTACTAGTTTGCAGAATGACTGTCTATATTGCTTGTATGCAGAAAAAACATTTTAGGTAGATGTATTTTGTTTAACAAAGACATACACAGTCAGTACCGTGTTTACAGTCCTGAATATTTCAACAGTCTTACGTTCTGACGCCCTACCTAACTATAGTCCTGATCCTACTACCAAACTAACTCAACTTTACGTACCCTAACAATATAACACAAACACCTCTATGTTTTAATGGGGGTCAGCACGTAAAGCTGTTGGAACACAAAGGTCTGTCCCCAAACTATTGGCATAAAGTTTCATGTGTTTTATATCTTGCGTAAGAGTAACTTAAAATACTTAATCAAGTTTTGAATAAAGAGAAAATGCCTGCACAGTAGTTGAAATAATGCATGGTAAAATCAAGTTTTAACTAAAGAGAAAATGCCTGTAATTACTTGAAATAATGCATGGTGAAATCAAGTTTTGAATAAAGAGGAAATGCTTGTACAGTAGTTAAAATAATGCATGGTGAAGTCAAGTTTTGAATATAGAGATGCTTGTACAGTAGTTGAAATAATGCATGGTAAAATCAAGTTTTGAATAAATAGCTGCACAGTAGTTGAAATAATGCATGGTGAAATCAAGTTTTGAATAAAGAGGAAATGCTTGTACAGTAGTTGAAATAATGCATGGTGAAGTCAAGTTTTGAATAAATAAAAAATGCCTGCACAGTAGTTGAAATAATGCATGGTAAAGTCAAGTTTTGAATAAGAAAATGCCTGTACTTTAGTTGAAATAATGCATGTGTACATAAGGTCAAATGGTGAAGCTCATGACATATCAGATTTCTCTCTTTCTCGACAGGTAAAATGGTGAAGCTCATGACATATCAGATTTCTCTCTTTCTCGACAGGTAAAATGGTGAAGCTCATGACATATCAGATTTCTCTCTTTCTCGACAGGTAAAATGGTGAGGCTCATGACATATTAGATTTCTCTCTTTCTCGACAGGTAAAATGGTGCAGCTCATGACATATCAGATTTCTCTCTTTCTCAACAGGTAAAATGGTGAAGCTCATGAGATATTAGATTTCTCTCTTTCTCGACAGGTAAAATGGTGAAGCTCATGACATATCAGATTTCTCTCTTTCTCGACAGGTAAAATGGTGAAGCTCATGAGATATTAGATTTCTCTCTTTCTCAACAGGTAAAATGGTGAGGCTCAGTTCATATCAGATTTCTCTCTTTCTCGACAGGTAAAATGGTGAAGCTCATGACATATCAGATTTCTCTCTTTCTCGACAGGTAAAATGGTGAGGCTCAGTTCATATCAGATTTCTTTTTTTCTCCACAGGTAAAATGGTGAAGGTCATGACATATTAGATTTCTCTCTTTCTCGACAGGTAAAATGGTGAAGGTCATGACATATTAGATTTCTCTCTTTCTCGACAGGTAAAATGGTGAAATAATGCATGGTAAAATCAAGTTTTGAATAGAGAGAAAATGCCTGCACAGTAGTTGAAATAATGCATGGTAAAATCAAGTTTTGAATAAAGAGAAAATTCTTGTACAGTAGTTGAAATAATGCATGGT
This sequence comes from Branchiostoma belcheri, assembly GCF_001625305.1. Lineage (NCBI taxonomy): Eukaryota > Metazoa > Chordata > Leptocardii > Amphioxiformes > Branchiostomatidae > Branchiostoma > Branchiostoma belcheri. The sequence continues at coordinate 33,135 of NW_017804126.1, forward strand.
GAAATCAAGTTTTGAATAGAGAGAAAAATGCCTGTCACAGTAGTTAAAATAATGCATGGTAAAATCAAGTTTTAAATAAAGAGACAATGCCTGAACTTTAGTTGAAATAATGCATGGTAAAATCAAGTTTTGAATAAATAGCTGCACAGTAGTTGAAATAATGCATGGTGAAGTCAAGTTTTGAATAAATAGAAAATGCCTGCACAGTAGTTGAAATAATGCATGGTAAAGTCAAGTTTTGAATAAATAAAAAATGCCTGCACAGTAGTTGACATAATGCATGGTAAAGTCAAGTTTTGAATAAGAAAATGACTTTACTATAGTTGAAATAATGCATGTGTACATAAGGTCAAACGGTGAAGCTCATGACATATCAGATTTCTCTCTTTCTCGACAGGTAAAATGGTGAAGCTCAGTTCATATCAGATTTCTCTTTTTCTCCACAGGTAAAATGGTGAAGCTCATGACATATCAGATTTCTCTTTTTCTCCACAGGTAAAATGGTGAAGCTCATGACATATCAGATTTCTCTCTTTCTCGACAGGTAAAATGGTGAAGCCCATGACATATCAGATTTCTCTCTTTCTCGACAGGTAAAATGGTGAGGCTCAGGTCATATCAGATTTCTCTCTTTCTCGACAGGTAAAATGGTGAGGCTCAGGTCATATCAGATTTCTTTTTTTCTCCACAGGTAAAGTGGTGAGGCTCATGACATATTAGATTTCACCCTTTTCCACAGGTGAAATGTTTAAGGTCAGGTTATTTCATTTTTCTCTCTTTCTTCATATGGCTTCTTTTAATTATTGATTTTTTTTTCTCTATGCAGGTGCATGCAGTGGGGGTTAGGGGGCTCTGGGTAGTGATAGCTTAGCAGCTGCACTCTTGATCAAGAGTGGCTAAGCACACAGGTTCCTCCTGCTACACCCTTGACCCATAGGGTGTCTAGCATATTGGTTCCCCCATCCCCTAAAGCCTCTCACGTCTGGCTCCTCGTGCCAACCCCCGGGCAACGGCCTCAGCTGGCCGGCCAAACGACGTGAGGGGGTGGTGGCAGGTAGAAGATTTCCATTTGCAAGCTCAATGTTTTCCCATCGGATGTTACTAATGATCTTGTGCCTTTGGTAAGGGTGATCCACCATTGAGGAGATTCCTGATCGTTGTTTGTCTTGAAGAGGAAACTGGGAGCATCGGGACACCATTCCACAATCATAATACTCAGAACTTGGGTTACAGTGTACTAAAAGGTACCTTGCCCCAGAAATATAGTACTGATGGTGAACGTAGAAATTTAAGAATTCAGATCCTAAATTCATAACAGACAGATTATCTTTAAATGTTTCACTGACTACATCATGTTTTTATGTGTACCCCTCTATGTTCAGTATCAGTGACATGAAGGACCTGAGCTGAGGAGACTCCATGTGAGCTTGAGGGAGATTGTTCTTCAAGCAGAGGTTGGAGGGGGATACCATGACCTTCCCCTGAGTGATGTTGTTCGTCCCCTGAGTGATACCTGATTTCTGACAGCCAATTCTTCTGATTGGCACCTGAGACAGTCAAAACGGGTACCAATCGGAAAAGGAAAACAATGTCAATGAACTTCTTGTATATGCATGCTGTACATGGGCCAAACGCACCAGATAGATAACCGAAGTATAAGGGTTGTAGAAAGAATACTAGTACACTTTTAATATTACGTTTATGTCAATAAGATCTCGCTTTTTAAACCATGCGTAGACAGTTTCAAAATTAAATAAATCATTCACTACCACAACTGGCTGAAGTCATTCTTTCTTTTTTTCTTTATAGTTTTACCTCTTTCCCCCAGCAATAGCCATGCATAATGGCACAAGATTACCGGTTGAGTACACAATACACCGCCACGTGTTAGAAATGATGCTTGGTGTATGATTACTTGACGCTTGACAGCTGTCAGAGTTCTCCGTCATAAGTGCAGATTACAAGTACTCCTTTACGATCTTTCCACAACATTGGAGTAGTCTTTCGGTTTGGTGCACTTTGTGCATAGCCTGGAGTCCAGCCTGTTAGCGTTAGTCCGTTCTCATGATAGGTGTGATTGATAGGTGTGATCATGCAGACCCTTTCCCGCCATACCGTAGTTCAGCCACGCCGTACTTCAGCTGAACTACGCCGTACTTCAGTCGGAGTCCGGACTGTTCTATTCCACTTTAGGGGGTAAACTTTATTAGCCTAACAAAGTTCCCCATGAAATCCGTGTAGTTTATTAAAAAAAATGTTCTTTGTACAAAAGTATTTTAAATCTTTAATAACGATTTTGAAATTACCTGAAGTGACTGAATGAAAACAAAGCCTCTCAGTCCGACCAGCGCGGGTATCATATTTCTTATCTCTGAGCAGATCTTTCGGGGCAAAATCGCACAAAACTGTAAACATATGTTGTGCCTGAGCTGGTATTTACACAATGGAATATTAGTTTCTCAAATGGTTGTATTGCCAGGCTAGCATATCTGTTCTTTCTACCCACAATGTCCTATAAAACTGACTCATATCGCTTAAGACACACACAGAGGCACAGCTAAGAAAGATCTTCAAAGACGTAGTCAACCGTACCACCCCTCACCCCCATGCAGACCCTTTTTCGCCACGCCGTAGTTCAGATCAGCTGAACTACGCCGTACTTGAGCCACGCCGTACTTCAGCTGCTACGCCGTACTTCAGCCACGTAGTAAGGTACGCCGTAGTTGATTGCGAAATACGACGTCCTTTTTTGGCTGAAGTACGCCGTATTTGGTTAACTTAACCGTATCTGATCCAGTTTGGTGAACTACGCCGTACTTTCCTGAACTACGCCGTAGTTGGCTGAACTACGCCGTAGTTGGCTGTAATACGTCGTAGTTGAGTTTTGACCGTAATAGAAAGCCATAGAGGTCCTGTTGGTGTCTGTCTTAGAATAGGAAGTTGATTATTTATAAAGAGAAGTTCGGACTCTGTGACTCGGCTCATTCTGTGACACGTGGTGCAAGAAGTGGGATCAAAATCTACCGAAGGTAAAACCACCAGTAAGTGGAGACCCTGCCTGCAACGCTGGAAAACCTGACGGGAGGAGACCTGACACTCGAAGACCCTGACACTGAAGCATTAGAGCTATAGAAGAGCAGACCCGGAAGGACACTCTGAACTTGTGCTGTGTTACCACGGGAAGAGAAGTAAGGGAAGAGTCAACCGTGAGTTGGATGGACTATTTATATGGATTTTTAAGTTGGTGTCATTCCAGAGAAGTTAAATTGTGTAAACAAGGGACCGGGAGTGTATGCAGTCTTAAGTGAAACCACATGTGCCCAACGTTATCTGTGTGCATCCATTGTATGGGACTCGGCAGTCACATTCCAGACAGACCTCGGCAGGCCAGACGGGCCGATTCAAGTCAGTAAACTGAAGCACGGCAGTGCCAAAACAAGTCAGTAACCGTTGCTGAAAGGAAAGAAATGGAGGGATATATCGAAGCAGGGGAAAAGATGGGGCTAGAAGGAGAAGCACTTATTAGACATTTTTAATCTGTGACATCGATGCGGTGTCCATAGTTTCTCACAAAAGAACCATATCGGGCTATATTTGGACCTTTAAAAATGAAAAAGTGGGATGGTATTTGAATTTAATCTTTTTAGGAAAATACATACGTTTTAGTCATCAAATAAATATTTGTGGAGGTTGAGATCTTGTGCCGTTGTTGTGTATTTGTTCGTAAAAGTAGGCCATAGTTTGGACCGTTACATGAATTACAATATAAGGTTATGTTTGAAGCTCTTCACAAGACATTGGGTTACTTTGGGCAAAAAATGTTTTCAATTTCCTTTTTTTGCTTTTTTTAGATATTGTATTTTGAACATGGCTTAAAATCATAGTTTTCTTCAAATCTAAAATTTTACTTCTAAAGAAAACCAAGTGATAACCTGAAAAAACTCTAAAGTTTGCAAATATACATTTTATAGCACTTTAGAGATCACCACAAATTCTTAAAAATTATAGACCTAAAAAAATTGAGGAAATTTACAGACTTGCCAAAAATTTTGAAATTTGATAATCATAAAATTTCATGAAATTTAGGAACTACGTTTGTTCCCCCCAAATTTAGCGATTTCCAAATATTTTAATATTTTGCGATGTTGGAAGACTTCTTGAAGTGTTGGGATGACCAAAAATTGGTGGAATTTATGAACCTCCCATCGTAGCTAAAAATTTCGGACCACCAAAATGAGAAAAATTTAGAATTCTTACAAAAATTCTAAT
>NW_017804126.1:39344-40782 GCF_001625305.1 Branchiostoma belcheri
CAACCTGATGCAGTTTTCGTTGCACTTGTAACGTTCATGTGTGTCACGAAGCGTTGTAGTGTAATATAGAATAGGAAAACTATTGTAGGAATAATACATTGTGTGCGATTACCTGTTGTGCATATATCTGAAACTCATTTGCATACTTGTGACTGGGCAAATACGGCACTGACCAGGGTAGGCCATTTCTCGCGCTGCCGTCACCGTGCGCAGACGTGAAATCCTTCCTCTCCCTCGCGATGGCGGAATTTGACGTTCCAGGATGGGCGCAAGCACCAAAGCTGGCCCGGGCCCCAGCTACAGATTCAAGGCCTTGGTCAAGGACGAGATGACGGGAAAGGAAACAGAGGAAATGCTCCTAGTCTTGGATCTGTCTGTGGGAAAGTATGCTCTTACTAGATTGCGGGGCCACGAAGATCATACAGAGAGGGGGAATCCAAGGATCTAGGACACTATCCTTGGGACATGGAAGCCCAACCTGACGCTGCACAACTTAAAGGCAGACAAGGAGCTGGCAGAAGGTATGTGGGTAAGTTAGCAAGTTGCCATAGATGAGTTGATCAGTCTCTTTCAGCGATTTTTGTCTTCAGGTTGTTCTGATGTATCGTGTTTTCGTTCCATCAGTTTCTAGCGATCATCTTTAAAAACAATAGACCTTTGGATCAAGACAAGAAACGACGACTTGTTTTTTTTCATCGGTGCCATTCTGCGAACAAAAAATTCCCTATGCGTAATTTTGGCCCCTATCTTGTTCGACGTGAATCATAATCGTTGGTCGCAGCTGACCTGTTGCTTCCGAAAGACATAGTTCTTCAGAAAGGTTAAAAATTATATCCCATGTTCGTACACTAAAACTTTTTCCTTTTTCTTCCAAAGCGCCACATTTCCATCCAAAAGTTTTGAAATCATCCATATTTATAAATTATTTATTATTACCTTCGCCAAGAAGGTTATGTTTTCAGGGGCGTTCGTGTATGTGTGTGTCTGTCTGTCTGTCTGTAAACACGATAACTTGAGAAGGCCTTGATGGATTGTCTTGATACTTGGTAGGTGTGTAGGTCTTGATGAGACCTCAAAATGATTAGATTTTGGACCCCCTAGCGGCTTGTTATGGTACTGCAGCTGAACTTCCGGTTTTGATATCTCATGATCTAGACATGCTATGGTGATGAAATTTAGATGGTAGGTAGCTCTTGTGCTGGGGAAGAAGTGACGTGAGTTTAGGCCCCCTAGCGGCTTGCTCTGGAACTGGATATATTCTTGAAAATATTCAAAAGGGGATAACTCAAGAACCGGTTGACGGATCGTCGTGATTTTTGGTATGTAGGTAGCTTACGTGATGCTTAATATAATTATGTGACAATTATGCAAATATGGATGTAATTTGCATAATTTATGGGGAAATTCTATAAATCAGCTGTATTCCATGATAGGACAA
>NW_017804127.1:0-10330 GCF_001625305.1 Branchiostoma belcheri
CCATGACGGGAAACCATTCAGTACCAAGGACAGAGATAACGACGAGTACTCGTCCAGCTGTGCTCAGAAGTACAAAGGTGCGTGGTGGTACAACAGTTGCTACCGCTCCAACCTGAACGGCCGGTACCACCTGGGTACTCATGAGAGTAGCAGCAACGGAGTCCACTGGCACAGCTGGAAACTTAACTACTCCCTGAAGCGCACTGAGATGAAACTCCGACCAGCTCCATAATGTCACACATTGAGAATTTTTTTGTGTATCTTCTTAGAACCATACTTTGTAATCCGTTTTCAGTGTTTGTACTATTTCTCCTGCAATGATGTGATTTTTCTGTCATTTTACATGAGCATGACTCTAAGGCTAACATTGGAGATCACGTATTGCTGTATGTTACTAGTAGTGATCTCACAATGAAAAGAGAAACCCAGTTAAGGTTTTTAAAATATATAACAACACTTACCCTATTAAAGGTTGCCATCCCTATAAAAGGTTGTCATTTTAATAATATATATATTGATAGTCCTTACGCTATAAAAGAATTGTCATCCCAGACTCAGTATCTATTTAACTGATTCAATGTAAAACGCTATGTCTGTAGTGATTTCATGAGGTCTTGGGATACATGTAAAGTTTTTTTAGAATTATTTTGCATCTTCCAAATATAGTATCTCTAAAAAAATCCCTCTGGCTATTTCTAAAATACCATAACTGTCCACTTGTGTTTCTTCATCAACTTTTTTAATACTCTAAATAATGTACTATAATTTAAGATTGTTGCTTGAATATTAATATTTAGATTCTTTACTCTTACTATATGCTGATTAAAGAAAACTAACAGAAGAAATAATTAGAAAATATAACATTTCTCTTGAAAGAGTCATCTACGTTTTGTGAAACACCATTGCAAACTTTAAAACCTGTCTTGTGTAAAGTCTAGTGTAAAGTAACGTGCAAATCTGGATTTTACGCCCAGTTTGCGAGACAGGCAAAAGGTCTACTTCAGCATTTGAATTTAATGGTTATGGTATGTTAGGCCATGTTGATTTGATTATATGGATGACATCCCCGCTCGCATGAATTTTCGGCCGTTTCCAAAAAAAAAAATTTCAACCATACTGTAAATCGTACAAAACAGTTGCAAAATGAGCAAAAATAATACCGTAAGTTCCAAAAAATAAGTAAAAACTATACCAATGTCGTAGAATACCAAAATTAAACGAAAAAAGAGGAAATTGTAAAGAAATGAACTTGAAGACTAGATTATTCGCCAAACGATATTCTGTCCCATTTGTTCAACCCTCATGACCGCGTACATTTCAAAATGAAAACAGCAATTTTTTTGCAAAACTTTTTTTTATTCGCACGCGCGCATCAGTTTTGGGGCTCCCGGTGGATGTCATCCATTTAATCAAATCAACATGGCCTTATATAAATGTTTCTTCTTATGTGGTTCACTTCTAATTGTCAAACGGTTAAGTTACTCTACCGTATATAGTTGTCAACACAATAGCGAGTGAAATGTACACGCCGCAGAGTTGTATCTCCAATTGTATCTTACAAAATGTAAGAAGCCACATGACATTGCATATTAACTTAGGCCACACTGACTTATATAGATGGCATCCTCTGCAGACCCCCAAAACTAGTGCGCGCGGGAGAATACTGCAAAAAATGCTGCTAAACAACAAAATACAAAGCTGGTATTGTGAATTTGTATGTAGTAATGCATAGTGGCTTTTACGACAATTCGGAACGTGATGGCCTTTTGCGGCAGTTATGAATCTGCACTAGTTTGTTGAAGATGTTGAAAAAAATAAAGGATAGAGACAAAAACGTGTGATGGTAGCGTAATATACTGTACATTAGCATAATATATATGCCTGGTTAAAAATGAAAACAAAAATGAAACTAGAAAGGCCGTCATTTGCTTGGGAGCAAATACAGCATATTTCAGCCCATCTCCCTCCCACGCAAAAGTGGACTATTCCAAACTTACCCCAGAGCAAAACTGAAAGATTCTCAAATAAATGAATTATATTATAGCTATGTAATTGATATCAAAGATGCAAGAACAAGCACTTTGAATCTTGACAGCTTTACTTACAAAATTTCACATCACTCTTATCACACAATCTTATAGCAGGTATGCAAATACTAATGATTACATATATCATACATGTACTATGCAACTACAAATATCAGATGTTGAATATGTTATACATGACTTGTATATACAGGGATCGAACCAAAAAAATTAGGTGCACAAGAAAATTTTGGGGTGCACCACATATTTCCAGTAGTACATTAATAAGTAAAATATTACTAAAACCAAATTAACAACATCACTGCTCCTCTTTAGCTATCTAACCAACCTTCCTGCTCCTGCAATTCTTTTGTCCAAAGAGACACAAAAATTACCAAAAGAAGACACTTCAGACTGTACAGTACTTTTAATTGTACTACAATCAACAATCTTATGTTTAAACTTGGTCACAATTTGATGATAAACTGGTAGAGAAGTTGGTTGAAATATACACAAATGACAAACACGATAGCACCAATAATCTTGCTTTTTAATTTCTTAACAACATGTTCCTTTGCTTGTTTTTTAAAGTAAGGGTAAACTTTAGGTAAAATTGTAAATTCAAATGACTTGCTTAGGGCAAAATACAAAATTTCTACACAACAACCTTTAATTTCTGGGTAAGACTTCCACACGTAAAGACTGTTAAAAATGATCGTAACAAGAGTGGACATTGCATCGCTATGGAAATAACACAGTAATGATCATACCGAAAAAAGGCAAATTAGGATTCAGAGATCGGAAAAAAAAAATATTTAAAAAATCTAGAAATGAAAAAAATAAATTACAAACGCGCTATAGTATTGCATTTCCTACCGGCGCACCGCTGGAACAGCGGAAGGAACGTTGATCTAGCCTGCATTTTACTATATTGTAACGTTTAAAAAGTTTTAACGATCACCGGCGCATCAATTACATCGATATTTTCTTTTGTCACTGTTGTCCAGGCAAACGTTTCTATAGTTTGTCAACTTTATTTTGCTGTTTTTCTCTGTTTGTTTACTTATGTTACCACCGAATGTGCAATCCTAGATGATCTGAAGTTATAAATGCCCCGGTCCGCCGTACATTGGAATAGGCGGCGGGCGTGAGGCAACGTTAGGGATGTGCAAAAACATCGCGGAAAATTCCTATAACACTCGAAAAAAGGCAGCATATTTACACGCGCCCGCAAACATTTTATGGCTAATTATTGGCCAGTTTGGGGGAGATTTGTTATGTCCTTGGGGTTTTGTTTAGAGTGGGACGGAAAGCCGTGCCGCCGCTCCATTAACAGTCCGACTCCGTGCACTTACGTGTTACATTACGTTGTAAGTGACCAACAAAATTACGCCAAAGGCACCACAAATCCACATGTACACCCAGATTTTTTCCCGAAAATTCTTTTGGGTACGCATTTCGTCACTGCCAAATATGTGACTGCTAATCTGCAGACACGCGTTCAAGGTACCCTTATACCGAATTTCAGATTATTTGGTTGTAATATCAGGGCTCAGGATCTAAAAATCCATTTTTTGTGTCGAAAAATGTCCCCAAAAACCTTCATAAAAATTTTTCAAAAGCATGTATCAAAAAATTGAACAAAAAAAGTCTGGGGGTATTTGCCCACTCTACCTCCATGCCAAATGTCAAGTCATTTGGCTGACAAATGACAGAGTTGAATCCCTTTGACTGTATTTTTTTCATAGCATAGGGGTCAGAAAAAGAAGAGCAACTTTCGTGGCGCAAATCACGCATTGAGCCGAAAAATTTTGAAACTCGTAACCCCTTGAGACACTTTTTCTTGTTTACTGAGGAAAAGATTTTGTGAAGTTAAGGTTTTCCCTTTGCTATAGCTTCATTCTAAAGCTATATTTTTATTTTTGCAAGATTTATGAATGTTCTCCCTCCCAAAACACCCCTATGCTGGTTGAAAGACAGCATAGGGGCAAAACATCTAGCATAGGGGGTCAAAATTATAGCATAGGGGGCCCCTATGCTCAAAAGGCCTGGTTAGAACACTGGGGAAGTACAAGGACTTGAAGTCACATTTTAGACGACAAATTCTTAGAGAAACGCCATCTTGCGACTGGGAGTAGAAGACATATTTAGTTACTGATGATGATAGCTAAAGCCTCGGTCACAACCCGCCGTGCGTGCTTTTTTGTCCGCACGTTTTATTGGGAGGCCACGTCTGCTACGTTTTTCTGAAAACGTGGGGAAGGAGTGGGCGTCGACCCACGTCATTCGCACGGTTGCGCAAGGTGTAAGAATGTGGTCTGCACGCCACGTCTGGCCGTGAGCGGCTGCGTGCATCGTTCACTGCGCAAGTGGTAAGTGAGTTGTACGTGTTTACAACGTACGATCTCTGTGCGATTGCAACTTTACTGTAAGGCCGTACTCACACGTGCTTCTTCCGCACGGCACGTACGGGGCACGCGCGTCGCTCGTACTCGCACGCACGGGTGGTGAATCCGCAGACCGCACGTAGAAAAAGTTTTACATGCACTTAAAGTTCTACGGCGTGTCTGCGTGCTCCCAAATCCGTAGGATTCCGTACGGAGGTGGTACTCACCACGCACGGATGCCCTACGTTTGCCCGCGTTTTTGCACGTAGACAGCACGCAGAAGCACGTACGGCGGGTTGTGACCGTAGCTTTAGGTCTTAGTATACCTTAATATTCTATAATAGACATTTTTGCTTATATTTACAAAAAGCGGTTTTAGCCCCAGAAATCACATAAATGACGTCAAAAATTACACCAAAGTTGTCTCTGAAAATTTGGTGGCCCTATACTTTCCGGAACATCCTTTTGCTGATTTGAGACAAATTGTAAAATGATAAGCTTCACTCAGAGTTTCGTCATCAAAAGTGATCGTTTTGTATCTGATTAATCTTTTTGACTTCAATTATTCTACCGTGTCCTATCGATATCAGTAATTCTAAGGGATAGGGGTTGGAACTTGCGCTCGTTGAATTCCATCTATAAACCCCAATTAGTTTGTTTCGATTTTGTATATTTGTTTGTCTATGTAAACACTACATCTCTGTTTAATCATTTTGTGTAGATGGCGCCGTTAGTATAAGTTCCATGGAACTTGATTTCGACGCCATCTTGTTTGTATTTATGCTTTGTTTTTAATGAATGAATGAATGAATGAATGAAGACCTTTATTGTACATTTTGCCCCACTGGGCTAAAGACAGGTCACATATTGACAAAGTACATCATCAATGTTGATAATAAAACAGCTATAGTACACAAGTACTTTCAACTTCCTCTCGCTTTCTGGTAATCTTATAAATGTAGTTGGCTGTATGAGTAGTTAGAGCTGGTTTGTTAAAGACTACAAGGAATATAAATTTCTCTATACTATTCAAATACTTAAATTGGGAGTATTTGCTTGACACAAAATCGAAAAGAACGTTTCTTTCGCTGTCATACATGGAGCAATCCACAATAAAATGTACCTCGTCTTCTACTTTACCTAAACTACAATAATGGCAGATTCTTTGCTTTAATGAAAAACTCATTCTGTTGACAAATTATTACATGGCACAAAGGTATCAACATCAATTCATACAACGTTATTAACGTCAACAACTATATACTGCTTTACTTCGATACTTTCGCATACGTATAAGAACATAAGGCACATAAAGCATTAGCTTCATTATGTTAACGTTACCCAGATATGTTTATTGAATGAAATATTTTCAGACATTTTTCTATTTCTAAGTTCCGGAGTCATCAACGTACTTTCTGTTGTATATTTTCTACAAATTGTTCCATGGTAACGGCGATATCTGTGTTAGTTTCGTTTTCCCTTCAATATCTCCACCAACCTGAGGCCACAGCAAGTAATTTTTATGGATGACATCGGCGCGTGCATTAATTTTCGCCTGATTTTGGAAAAAAAACAAGAAATTTTGTTGCCTTCTGACAATGGTCCACATACCGGAAATGGGCAANGCACGTACGGCGGGTTGTGACCGTAGCTTTAGGTCTTAGTATACCTTAATATTCTATAATAGACATTTTTGCTTATATTTACAAAAAGCGGTTTTAGCCCCAGAAATCACATAAATGACGTCAAAAATTACACCAAAGTTGTCTCTGAAAATTTGGTGGCCCTATACTTTCAGGATCATCCTTTTGCAGATTTGAGACAAATTGTAAAATGATAAGCTTCACTCAGAATTTCGTCATCAAAAGTGGTCGTTTTGTATCTGATTAATCTTTTCGACTTCAATTATTCTACTCGTGTCCTATCGACATCAGTAATTCTAAGGGATAGGGGTTGGAACTTGCGCTCGTTGAATTCCATCTATAAACCCCCAATTAGTTTGTTTCGATTTTGTATATTTATTTGTCTATGTAAACACTACATCTCTGTTTAATCATTTTGTGTAGATGGCGCCGTTAGTATAAGTTCCATGGAACTTGATTTCGACGCCATCTTGTTTGTATTTATGCTTTTGTTTTTTAATGAATGAATAAATGAATGAATGAAGACCTTTATTGTACATTTTGCCCCACTGGGCTAAAGACAGGTCACATATTGACAAAGTACATCATCAATGTTGATAATAAAACAGCTATAGTACACAAGTACTTTCAACTTCCTCTCGCTTTCTGGTAATCTTATAAATGTAGTTGGCAGTATGAGTAGTTAGAGCTGGTTTGTTAAAGACTACAAGGAATATAAATTTCTCTATACTATTCAAATACTTAAATTGGGAGTATTTGCTTGACACAAAATCAAAAAGAACGTTTCTTTCGCTGTCATACATGGAGCAATCCACAATAAAATGTACCTCGTCTTCTACTTTACCTAAACTACAATAATGGCAGATTCTTTGCTTTAATGAAAAACTCATTCTGTTGACAAATTATTACATGGCACAAAGGTATCAACATCAATTCATACAACGATATTAACGTCAACAACTATATACTGCTTTACTTCGATACTTTCGCATACGTATAAGAACATAAGGCACATAAAGCATTAGCTTCATTATGTTAACGTTACCCAGATATGTTTATTGAATGAAATATTTTCAGACATTTTTCTATTTCTAAGTTCCGGAGTCATCAACGTACTTTCTGTTGTATATTTTCTACAAATTGTTCCATGGTAACGGCGATATCTGTGTTAGTTTCGTTTTCCCTTCAATATCTCCACCAACCTGAGGCCACAGCAAGTAATTTTTATGGATGACATCGGCGCGTGCATTAATTTTCGCCTGATTTTGGAGAAAAAAAACAATAAATTTTGTTGCCTTCTGACAATGGTCCACATACCGGAAATGGGCAAAGATGTTACCATGCTGGAAGGTGGATGGCGGATAACTATAAAGAGAGGAGACAAGAACATGCTCTGATTTAATGTTTTGTTTCCTACTTTGATGCAGTGATGTAAGATGTTGGCTGTGTATATGTGATGTTCCCTCTAAATCAAAACCATTTGTACAATGATTGAGTCAAAATTTTAAATGTAGGAACCTTGTTTTTTCGGCCCGCCTTGTATTTTTTCGCCCGCTCGCATTAGATTTGGAGTCTGTGGATGTCATCCATAAAATTTACTTGCTCTAAACCTTTAGGATGTTATTCCATAATTCAATTCAATTCAATTCAATTAATGACAACTGATAATTACTAATAACCACCCACCCCTCCATATTTCTTGTCTTTTAGTATTTTATACAACATGAATTATGAATCTTACATTTACAGTTCAAATCAGCCGTTGCATTCAAATGAAAGCAGAGAGGACAATGGTGATATAACAAAGGTACAGAATCTGATACGTTTCTCTTGGAGACGTTAATTAGTTTTCTGTTTTATCTTAAAACTGGAATTCCAATGGCCCATGTAAGGAAACCTATATTGGAGAGACTGAAAGATCTCTCAAGGCTAGGTTCTTAGAACACAAACGACCTAGCTCGACTACTTCGGAGGTCTCACGACATACACACATAGAATCACCTGGACATTCAGTCTCACTGGACAAAGTAAGAATTTTGGACTCAGAACCGGAATTCTTTGCACGTGGGATTAAAGAAGCCATCTACATCAGGGCATTACAACCATCCCTCAACAGAGACGGGGGGCGCCACAGACTTTCTGCAAACCTATGATCCACTGCTCACGGAGTCACATGTGTTATCTGCGTGACATCACGGAAGTCGTGGATTGCTCATTCCTTGACAAAGACTAAAGTTGTACAGTCGAAAATTTGGGTGAGTCCAAATTCTTGTGTTGGAAATTACAAGTTTAAACTTGCTACATTGTTTTCTGTTTGATGTGGTTTCCACCCCTCTTACAGATACCACATGCACACAAACAACACTTCCAGACAACCAACAATATCACGGCTATAACTGTCACAATCAGAGCCAGGACGTCCAACAGATAGTACTGGTAGAAGGGCAGTTCGACTGCCCTCGACTTGAGATGAGGGAGGCCGCCATGTTTGATCACGTGTTCTATCCACCATATTGCCCGCTCCATGGGTGACTGTGGTTGGTCACGACTGATGGTGGAGACGTACTTGGCTTTCTCCTTGAACCTGAAAAAATGATAGAATGTTTTTTATTCATCAAAACATGAAAACATAACAAGGACAGTGTGACGCTGCGCTCAAGTTTATAACTTATATTAACAGTGCCACACAACAAAAAAGTATAATTATTGTATTTAAAAATGCACAAAGTTGACGCCGTAGTCCCACCACACCAAGACATTAAAATATTAATGCTAACAAAGTTATTTAAAAAATAAGATTACGTGGTAACCTCCTATATCTCATTGGCGGAAACACATCCGCCAATCAGAGCTAGGAGGAGAATTTAGGCCCATTAACACATGTAGTATTTGGACTTCTATATCTAACTGACTGTTAGAAACAGTCAAGCAGAGCTAGAAGCGCTTGGTATCTCCAATGTAAACCTGAGTGAGTTGCATCGTTTTAAAGTTGTACATAGAGGGTAACATTGAGGAGCCTCTAAGAATAAAGTGCAGTTTAGCGTTATCTGACATATTATTAAGGTTGACAAGATGACCGAGTAAATCTGGAAGATTGCCAAAGAGTTCCGATCTCTGGATGATAGAAATATTATCAGCTTGATAATCAATCAATCAATGATTCATTGTGACGACTCTAAACCACCATACAGTGGCAGCTGAATTATAGTATGGCATTACAAAGAGAGCATATGTACACTTAATTTACACTAGAGGTCAGTATCTTCACCCTTCCAACTTGTCACTGTTGAAAGAATCCTCTAATAACTAACCATGCTTACTTGGGATCAGAAATAACTGTAGTGATGGTCTGGTAAACCTCCTCTGACGTGACGGCGTGGATGTCCAGAGTTACCGCCATCCCGCGGGCCACCACCCGGGCGATGTTGTCGTGTTGGTCCCCGAACAGAGGCATGCCGATCAGCGGTACCCCGTGGTACATGGCCTCTGATATGCCGTTATAACCACAGTGTGATACAAACGCCTTGGTCTTGGGATGAGCTGTTCGGATGAAGGAATGAAGGTTCGAAATTAGGGCCTTGTGAGAGACCAACTTGATGTTATGTTAACCATCCCCTAAGATATAGTAGCAGTCACTTACTCATTCACATTCTCTCACTCACACACACACTCTCTCTCTCTCTCACTCACTCACTAACTCACTCACTCCCCCATTCACTCACTCATTCACTCACTCACCCATTCGCTCTCACTAACTCACTCACTCATTCACTCTCTCACTCACTCACTCCCTCATTCACTCACCCCTTATTTACTCACTCATTCACTCACTCAAACACCCACTCCCTCATTCACTCACTCCCTCTGATATACCGTTATAACCACAGTGTGTTACAAAGGCCCTTGTCTTGGGATGAGCTGTTGGTATGAAGGAATGAAAGTTAGGGCCCTGTGAGGGATCAACTTGATGTTATATAAAATATTTTCACCATCCGCTAAAATATAGTAGCAGTCACTTACTCACTCACATGCTCTCACTCACTCACTCACTCACTTACTTACTCATTCACTCTCACCCAGTTCACACCCACCCAACCACTTACTTATTCACTCACTCAAATACCACTCACTAACTCACTCAAACACCCACTCCCTCATTCCCTCACTCACTCACACTCACCCAAGCCCTCATTCACTCAATCACCCAGCTCACACCCACCCACCCAACCACTCATTCACAATCACTCAAATTTCACTCACTCACTCAGTCACTCAC
>NW_017804127.1:10358-17246 GCF_001625305.1 Branchiostoma belcheri
CAGTCACTCACTCACTCATTCACTCACCCAGCTCACACCCACCCACCCACTCACTTACTCACTCACTCCGTCGAGCTCGCTCGGAATTTTCCTCTACTTGATTTAATAGGGGAATAGCAATACAAACGAATAGCAACACAAACGCGAATATTATCATTTTAGAAGTAACATTTGCAAAGCAGATGCATAATGTTTACCTTCGGACATGGTCTGCTCTGTTAATTCTTACTCAAACACATGCACATACATGAACATGTACTACTAGTATATGGTGACAGGAGCAGAGCAGACCATGAAATTGCAACATTATGTAACCCAACACCAGTCACCATGATGACAGTCATCAAGAAATCATGTCATTGGTCAGGTCAGAGGTCAGTGTTTGGAGAAGAAGGAAAGGAAGAAACAGAGCAAAAACAATATGTTTTCCATCGGTAAACATAATGACATTTACCCAGTAAGTCGCTTTGAGGCACCCAGTCCATGGTCCTGGTGTTGGTCCCCAGACTTGGCGGAGGTGTCCCGGCGTATCGCCATACGACCTTCTGCGGCAGGCGGGCAAAAGCAGCGGCCAGCATGTCGGCTAACTCTGCGGGCATAGCCGCTATCATGGAGCCGAACGTCACTATCACCACCCCGGCATCTCCTGAGCTCTGCATGAACTTTTCCAGATCCTGTGTGTTCAGGAGAATGTGAGAATTAGAGCCATTCTGGATGGGTACCTTAAGTGTAGTTCGATAAAGTTATGATATAATTTTAACTAGAAACCAACTATACTATCAAATATCATTTTTGCGATCAATAATGTAACTAAATCTGAAAAGCAAATGCATTATGTTTACCACGTGGTTAACAGACTACTGCTTTGTTTATTCTAACTCAAAAACATTCATATATAAGGTGACCATGCAGGCTCTCTTGATCTAGTTCTACATGGCACTTGCAACAAAATGTAACCCAGCACCAGTTACCATGGTGACAGATGTCTGGTCCTGGTCATTGACCTTATTTGTTTAGAACGGAAGAAGAAAAAGAAGAAACTGAGCAAATACAATGTTTTCCTTCGGTAAACATAACAACGTTTTACAGCTATTTCTAGTTCAATTCAATTATGAAGCAGAGAAGTAACATTTGCAAAGCAAATGCATAATGTTTACCTTCGGACATGGTCTGCCCTGTTAATTCTTACTCAAACACATTCACATACATGTACTATTAGTATATGGTCACAGGAACAGAGCAGACCATGAAATTGCAACAATATGTAACCCAACACCAGTCACCATGGTGACAGACGTCAACAAATCATGTCATTGGTCAGGTCAGAGGTCACTGTTTGGAGGAGAAGAAGAAGAAGAGGAAGAAACAGAGCAAAAACAATATGTTTTCCGTCGGTAAACATAACTAACCTCACTGAGCGGCTTGACTTCATCAGCCATGTGACCCGCTATGCTGACCATATTTGGCATGGTGGGTCTGGGGAAGTCAAACATGACGCCTGTTTGGTAGAGCCACACGTCCGTTCTTGCTAATGCAGCAAATATGGTGAAGTTGCCACCAATGGTCCTGTTTGTGCGACAGCAATAAAAAACAAAAATGCATAATGGTTACCTTCACATATGGTCTGCTCTGTTAACTCAAACACATTCATATATATGGTGACAGGAGTAAAAATCCCTCCTGCTATAAAATTGCAACATGATGTAACCCAACACCAGTTACAATGGCAACAGACAGTCATTGCACCTGTTTGAACACGCAGACGCGCAAAGCGTAAGACTAGGTGTCTGAGCGCTAGGGTTAGGGTTACGGGTACCGCCACAGAAAATAATCGATTTCTCAGTTGTTTCTTCTGATAATAAACAGCAAACAAGTCTATCGTGTCAATGTCATACTTTCTGGATAAAATATACTGTCATCTACAGCTCACTTTAAAACATTGCACCTGTTTGAACACGCAGACGCGCAAAGCTTAAGGCTAGGTGTCTGAGCGTTAGGGTTAAGGTTTCTGCCACAGAAAAAAAACAATTTCTCTGTTTCATCTGATAATAAACAGTAAACAAAGTCTATCGTGTGAATGTCATACCTTCTAGATAAAATATACCGTCTACAGCTCACTTTAAAACATTGCACTTGTTTAAACACACAGACGCGAAAAGCGTAAGACTAGGTGTCTGAGCGTTAGGGTTAGGGTTAGGGTTACCGCCACAGAAAATAACCCATTTCATCTGATAATAAACAGTAAACAAAGTCTATCGTGTGAATGTCATACTTTCTGGATAAAATATACTGTCTACAGCTCACTTTAAAACATTGCACGTGTTTGAACACGCAGACGCGCAAAGTGTAAGACTAGGTGTCTGAGCGTTAGGGTTTCTGCCACAGAAAAAAAACAATTTCTCTGTTTCATGTGATAATAAACAATAAACAATGTCTATCGTGTGAATGTCATACTTTCTGGATAAAATATACTGTCTACAGCTCACTTTAAAACATTGCACCTGTTTGAACACGCAGACGCGCAAAGCGTAAGACTAGGTGTCTGACGGTTAGGCCATGTTGATTTGATTATATGGATGACATCCACGCGCGCATGAATTTTCGGCCGTTTCCAAAAAAAAAAGTTTTCAACCATACTGTAAATCGTGCAAAACAGTTGCTAAATGAGCAAAAATATACCATAAGTTGCAAGGAAAACATTTAGAAACGATACCAATGTCGTAGAATGCCAAAATCAAAGGAAAAAAGACAAAAATGTAAAGAAATGAATTCGAAGAGTAGATTATTCGCCATAACATTTGTTCAACCTTCATGACCACGTAGATTTCATAGTGAAAGCAACTTTTCTTTTTGCAAAACTTTTTTTTATTCGCACGCGCGCATCAGTTTTGAGGTTCCCAGAGGATGTCATCCATATAATCAAATCAACATGGCCTTAGCGTTAGGGTTAGGGTTATTGGTACCGCCGTAATAGGGCTTTCCTATGTTAATATATGGGAATTACGTCAAAACAACGTGGTCAAGATTAATTACCTGACTTTTAGACCTTGAAGAACATACATTGACAGGGTAGTCAAACCTCTCAAGTCTCCATTCACCAAAAATGAAAAAAAAATCCTACGCACCTAAACCATGTGAGAATTGTATCCGAACATTGAGAAGTGACCCCTGGCCCCTCTGGACAGCTGATGACCGCATGTAAACCTATATATTCTTCAGCCAGCCAGACAACACAAACATGGCTGCAAGTCTGTTTTTCACCAAAACGAAAATACTACAACCCTCACCTATAACATCCAAGTCCAAAACAACAACATTTCCCACTTCTTAACACTCTACATTACATTGCCATCTCTGGACCTCTGCGCCTGCGCTATTCCTGACCTTTGCCCATTACACTGAACGACTTGTTACACCTAACCCTTGAACATCCAAATCCACATATTGTTTAAAGCTATCCAGTGACAATGCCCTTACTGTACTTCCACTCTGCGATATTTCTAGGAAAGAATTTGTTTTTGAACACCTCAATCCTTCGTTGATAACTCTGGTTCTTGAATTAAGGCATGGCCTTTTCTTGTTCTCTTCTGGGCTGGTATTAGGTACTTAGTAATTGGAACGTCCATCAGTTTATTAGTCATTATTCACATCATGCATAGTCTGGACATTTTTCCTCTGTCTTCCAGTGACACCCACTGTAGGTTTCTTTTCATTTCTAGAACCCCTTTCATAGTTGTTCATGCAATGTTGTTCAATAAGTTTGCAGGATATGCAGGTCAGTGAAACAGGTCTGTAGTTGCTGGGGACCGCTCTGTCTCCTTTTTGTTTTAAAAATGGCGCATATATTTGCATTCCTCCAGACTAGAATTCGAAAAGAACCTAAAAGATTGAAAGGCAAATAAAATTTTTAACAATAAAATGTAAAATAATTATCCATAGAAAGATATTTGAGTGGAAGAAAAAAAGAGAGAAAATATTACTAGTAGTAGTACATGTAGCAGTGATTGGTTTATTTCTCACATTAAAAATTGCCGCCGCATTCACGTCATCTCACCAAACCCCTCATGCCACGTTTTTCTTCCAAATATGAGCTTACGAAGCCAGACTAATCAAGGTATTATTTTGTATATTTGTAATTTTTGTCACAGTGAGTACACAGTTAATACAGTACGGTGAAATGTACGAGCAGGCAGAGGCTGTCCGGCCTTCTTTCTCCGGCCCCGGCAGCGGCCACACCAGCGGGCCGCCCCAGCCCCGTCCCGTCCATCAGGGTGGTTCACGCGGGCATGTCCGCCAGGGCAACGGCGCTCCCGACAAGCAGCCAGAAGACGACGATGCGTCTTCACACACGTACGAAGAAGCCGAGGCGGTGAGACGTCGCACAGCGAACACGTCAGCAGGTAACCAGCGCTTTAAGTCCGTCTTTTACAGTGGATATTTTTACAGGAAGACGATAGTCTTGTATCTTGCTATTGCTACCCTGGATGCAAGAGTAGTATCGGGCCGTTAGCCCCTTTCCTTCGGCAGCCAAGAGCCCTTCCCCAGCCTATCTAAATAACCGCTACGGGGGAGTTGAGGCCGAGGGGTTTGTCCGGCCCTATTACTAGGGCCAGCCAAACTCCCCCCGGGCTAGACTCCAGCGGGCGAAGGGCTTGCGGCCCTGGCTTTCAGGGTATGCTATTGTATTTTGTATCAGTATAGCCGGTATAATCTTCGGCGTAACACACCAGCTTCGCAGGCACGCGGCGCGGCAGCAGCTAGCTACATTACACCGAACGACTTGTTACACCCAATTTCTGAATGCACATTTAATTGCATGAGTTGTTTAAAGCTTTCTAGTGATGACGCCCCTGCACTTGGTGGCAAAGAGTTCCTGTCTACAATAGTTCTTGGAAAATACAAGTCTTTGAACCAATCAATCAAATCAAATCCAAAATGGTTTATTGCTAAAATCAAGAACATTGCAGCATAAAGCTGAATTACGTTCTAAGATGTACATCCTGTTTTAAAAACTTAACGACAGCACAATCTTGGAGTCAAGATGTGGTAATAGAGTTACACATTAAAAAAGTATTTACACGATATTACACATATTTAGCATAGTGAAATTCAAATTTTTTCATTCACATTAGTACTGTACATTTCAACATTACATTAAACTATTTCATATACAAATTGCACAAGAGAGGCATTTACAGAGTTACGAGCACTATCATTTCATTTCGTTCAACAGTCTTAAGAGGGACGGTAGAGGGCTGTTGTTACATCTTGTTGTACGTGTGGTAGGGAGAGTCCGTTTTGTAGAGTTTCTGAGTTCACGTCGGGTCGACTGTCCCCGGGTTGGAGGTAGCAGATCAGCGGTTCTCTCCGACTTCTCCATGCTGACTGCAAACCTACGGCACAGGTTGACTCTCCTGTTCTCCAGTGTCTCAAGACCACACTGTTGTAGAGCTGATGTACAGTTAGTATAGTCCTTTCCAAGGATGGTACGGCAGGCACGTTTTTGTACTTGTTCGATGGTTGCTGTCTGTTGTCGGGTGAGACTGTGGTGCCATACCGGTGAGCAATACTCTAAGACGGGTCTGATAAAACCACAGTATACAGTTACTAAGTCCGGTACAGGAAGACAGAAGGTTCTCAGCTTTCGCAGCATGAACAAGCGTTTGCTGGCTTTTTTAGTTGACTCACTGATCTGTTTGTTCCACTTCAGGTTTGATTGCAGCCATAACCCTAGCACTTTTGCAACATCCACAGACTTAAGAACAGTTCCATTCAGGGTTATGGGCAAGGGTGGAGGAGGGTTCTTCATGAAACACACTGTCAGAGTCATGCACTTGTCCGGGTTGAGCTTTAGTCCAGCGTTCCTCGACCACTCCTCGAGAGAGTCTACTTGATTCTGGAGTTGAGACTGTTTACCCACGTGTCTGTTCTCTCCCAAGGACAAATCGTCCACATACTTCCAATGATCACTGTGCTGTTGGCTAGCGTCGTTGATCATACACAGGAATATTATGGGTCCTCAATTTGTGATTGATAATTGTTTGAAGGCATGGCTGTTACTTTTTTTTATCTGGGCTGGTATCAGATACTTAGTGGTGGTTGGCACGTCCACCATTTTATAACATTAGTCATTTATTACATCATGCACAGTCTGGACATTTTTCTGCCTTCCAGCAGCACCCACTGTAGGTTTCGTTTCATTTCGGTTACATGGCAATTATACGCCAGTCAAAAATTAATTCAAAATCAAAAAATGCTACACAATTCACCAGTCTTGCAGGTTCATAATACGCTTAAGTATTACTTGTGCAGTGCAGCGGTAGTATATACATAAATCATGTGAATGAGGACGTCAATTGCATAATGGATTTTGACAAAGAATAGAACTTATTTTCATAATTACTGGGCAAAATAAGACACCAATTTACATTTACAAAAGCTCTTAATATTGCCCGGATGCATTATCTGAGGAATTTGGACCTTGGAGTAGCCGATTGTCTTTTGCCTGTGTGTGTGTGTGTGTGTCTGTGTGTATGTGTGTGTGTGTGTATGTGTGTGTATGTGTGTGTGTGTGTGTGTGTTTGTGTTTGTGTGTGTGTGAGGAGAGAAATAGTTTCGTAATGAAAAGCAAGTAGAATATGGCAAAGAATGTAGAATTGTCCATGCTGTCACTCCCCTGGGAGGAGTTAAAGTGGACTTGCCCAACTGTTTTGTCCGCAGACGTGGGTGTAGATGTGGGAGCTGGTAGACTATGCATGTATGATGAACCAGGTTCATTTTCACACCCACATGTTGCTTTTATTACCTCCATGAAAAATGGAGGTTTTGTTGTTGGTGTGTCTGTGTGCCCTCCATGAAAAATGGAGGTATTGTTTTGGCATGTCTCAT
>NW_017804127.1:17287-30885 GCF_001625305.1 Branchiostoma belcheri
TGTGTGTGCGTGCGTGCGTGCGTGCGTGCGTGCGCGCGCATGTGTATTGGTGGTCCAGAAAGGAGTGTTATCTTCCGGTAGATTATGCTGCATTGAATATATAACTAGCCGACTTTTTACATAGTTTCCTTTGCACGACTTGCGCGGCGCATGTTTGTAAAGCAATTATCAATATCATATTCCTCCATGCTGAACCACCATCGATACATCCGGGAACTTTTGATTATGCAATGCTCAAATACCTCGAGTCAACATTAACATTTTTGGCGAAAACAATAGTGACAAACACACTAATAAGCTGATTATTGAGAACATACTTGCTTTACTTTGTTTGGCCTGTGGCTTGGATACTATAATATCAGGATGTCTAATGCAGTGAGCTGCCAGTTTTATCGATACTTTTTGTTTTGATTTTCTCAACTTATTTGTATGTAAAGCCACACCGACTTAATTTTATGGATGACATCCGCGCGCGCATTGATTTTCGCCTGTCGTCCTCAAAAAAAAAAAAAAAAAGATCACCTACACCTAGCTCTTAGGCCTGGGTAGTCCATGCTAGTCAGCGACAAAACGGAGCCGAGCACCCAAGCTATCGAATTCGAAGCTCCACGACTCAAGAACTAAGTACATAAGTACAGTACCGATTCATAAATGCCGCAAAAAGCCAGCATGTGCCGGCCTGCCGTACGTATACATCGCTAAGTCCTGCCGCAAATTCACAATACCAGCTTTGTATTCCTGTGGTTTAGTAGCATTTTTATTTTTGGCGGGAATTTTTTTATTCGCCCGCGCGCACTAGTTTGGGGGTCTTCAGAGGATGTCATACATAAAATTAAATCGGTGTGGCCTAAATATCAATTGAACAGATAATTTGATTACGCCACTTATGGAAAAGATAATCAGATTACACCGTCATATTTCATCGTCAATGTTTTCTGCATAAATGAGAGGCGATAAAGGACACCGAGAAGGCCAATGGTTGGTAACATATCAAAGAACACAAAACAGTACGATTAGTTCTTATCGCCCCGAAATTAGGTCTGTAACGTAACTTTCTTGGTCAAAACATAGACACCAATGGGGGTAGCGTGGTGTATTCTGGAATAGTTTTGAGGGTATTTCGAGAGTTTGTCCCGGATTCGATGCATTTTAAGACTTACGCGCAAAATGGGCATTTCATTGTATACTGTAAAGTAATATGCATTTTTCACTTCCTAAAATTAATGTCTGTCGGAATATAGCACTCCCTTCTGGACTTTAGTACTCCTGGATAGATTGTCATAGTGATATTCGGTATGGTGGTAGGTCTTGCGAAAAAAAAGGTCAAGGTCAAATATGCGCCTCCTGGTGAATGCTCGGGGTAATGCATCAGCACACACAATTTCTGTATCTTATATGTCCTGGACATGCTAGGGTCTTGCTTTTTTGGTGGCAGCTAGCTTTTATGTGAGGAAACGTAATATTAATGTAGATTTGGTCATTATGTCAGCTTGTTTTGGAAATGCGGTGGTGATTTGGGTGATCATTTCAGTCCATATCATAGGAATGGAATTAAATATTGTTTTTCTTGGTGTTTCCTTGTTTCATCCTCCTCCTTCTTCTACTTTCATTTCGTTGAATTCTATTTGAATGAATGAAAGAATGAATGAATGGCTCATTTCAGGGTTCATTTGATCATTTTGATCGGGTCAAAAGTACATCTCAGCCATAGGCTGAATTGTGTACTTTTTACATATTTAAAAACTCTTGGCATTAGTCTCTTCATCGTTATCTTTTCTATTAAACAATATAAAAGTTAATCCCAAGAAACACTACCTTCAGACAGGCGGATATTCCGTAGTTTTGGGGTAGAGAGAGTGATTCCCTAATACCCGTAGAGTTTTCTTTCATTTTTCTTAAATGCAGGCGTTTAAAATTGTTTTTGTTTTCATTTTCATACAAAAATTGTATACTTCTGGTATTTCTGGTTTCTGGTAAGTTTTTTTTTACTAGACCGCACGTATCCGGGTGGAGCGAGCGGCCGCCGTGGTGTCTGTAGCTTCCTCCGCGCCCACCGCAGCTGCCTTGCCGCCGGCATCGCCGTGCTGCTGAGCCTTGTCTCTGTGGGACTCGCCCCTCTGACGTTCATCAACAAACAGGTAACAGCATTGTACCATAAAGCCTGTTCTATTTTATGATTATTACCTTCGCCAAGAAGGTTATGTTTTCAGTAGCGTTTGTCTGTCTGTCCGTTTGTGTGTCTGTGAACAGCATAACTCAAGAAGCTTAATGTGGATTGTCATGAAACTTGGTATGTGGGTAGGTCTTGATGAGACCTAGAAATGATTGGATTTTGGGCCCCCTGGAGGCTTTTGTTGGTACTGCAGCAGAATGTCCGGTTTTGATATCTCGCTAACTAGATATGCTAGAGTCACGAATTTTGATTGGTAGATAGCTCTTGGGGTAGGGAAGAAGTGACATGAGTTTGGGACCCCTAGCAGCTTGTTCTGGAACTGCAGGAGCGTTTCTTGAAAAATCTCCGAAGGTGGATAACTCAAGAACCGGTTAACGGATTGACATGATTTTGGTATGTAGGTAGCTGAAGTGATGCTTGACATAATCAGATTACAATTATGTAAATCAGGCGCTAATTTGCATAATTAATGAGGAAATTCTATAAATCTGCTTCGTTCGATAATAGGACTATGAAACACTTGTGACATGTAATTGAGAACGAGAAAAACATCTGAGGTTATAGATTATGTAAATGAAGACCTAATTTGCATAATTAATGGGAAATTGTTATACATGTAATTTCATAGTTGTAATTGCTGGTAATTTCATACTTGCCGCATTTGGAAGTTAAGTGAAGGTGAACATCAATGAAGATAATTTATTCACATTATGACCTCATTTGCATAATTCATGAGGAAGTGCTAGAATAGCATATTTTGCTAAGATGAGGCTGTCATTGGGTGGAGAATATGATCAACTGATGTAATCCATGCAAAATGGCACTCTTATTTGCGAAATCAATGATTAAAATTGTATAATTCGTCAACCGGAAGGGTTAACATCATTTGGCGAAGGTATGAGATCATGGAACTCTAGTGTTCATTCTGCTTTTAAAAGAGGATACAAAAAGGAATTTACTGCTGTTTTGCGTAAGTTTTTTTCTTACGTTCGGCATTCTGACGCACGTATATACGCTTGTAGGAAATATCTCAGTTGTCGACGACTTTTGACGCCGTGAAATGCGACCAATACAACATGTCCACCGCTGTTGACGCCTTGAAGCGCGACCAAGACGGCATGTCCACCGCTGTTGACGCCTTGAAACGCGACCAAGACGGCATGTCAACCACTGTTGACGCCTTGAAACGCGACCAAAACGGCATGTCCACCACTGTTGACGCCTTGAAGCGCGACCAAGACGGCATGTCCACCACTGTTGACGCCTTAAAACGCGACCTAGACAACGAACGCAGCCGAATCACCGCCTTGGAAAAGCGTTTTCACGAAATTGGTAAGAATTTAGGTAAATTGGTTTTCAGCTGTTATATTGGCCTTTTATGTCGGTCTATATATTTGCCACTATCATCATTTTAAAAGGGCAACTTGCAAAGGTGTTCATAGACTTGTTTTTCACCCCCTTCCACTTGTATATTTCTTGTGGTGAAGCCAAATAAGTAAATAGATAAAAATACATAGATATATTATGCTACNCACATCTCATCACCACCATTGTGGACTACATAACCCCCATGGAGTGCACATTTACAACATTTACAGATCAGTAAACTCTCAAGTGAGCTCTTCTAATCTGTTCAAACAGCCATTATTAACTGCACAAGTCTCAAACGACTAGAGAATAGCTCAATATATATCGCTAAAGCTAAAAAATGGTGTATAACTTTCACCTATGATACAATGAAAAAAAAATTAATATTAATATATGTATGCAATACAGATTGCCTCATGGCAAACTGTTATCATTGCAATTACCCATGTTCACTAACATTAGAATCCTTTTGCTGCTCTATGCATGTACTGTATAATACATTAAAAATATACAAATATGACTCAACAGCATTCAATTTTGGAAATAAAATTCACAATATTTCACTTCATGCTTTTCTTTCCATAAATGTCTTAGCAAAGATAAACACACTTCCCTTACTTATAATGATTGATTAACACAAATACATGCTACTCTGACCTACAGTACACTGCAATATACAAAAGTATACCAATTGACTAACTACATGTTTCACATAAGATATTACATCTTTGAAATACTAAATAACTATCAATTTACCACAGTTAAGCTGTCACGATGGTCAAAACTGACCTCATTTTTCCTAACACGCAGCTCATAAATATTGATGAAAGATCGGTGTCATTACTGTGTCAATCATTCATTTCGCTATTGACAACAGTAACTGATTGGTTAACACGTTTCAAGGCGTGGACTCAGTTTACACAATGGCCAGCAGATTTCAAGCTTGTCTACATGTACTAGATAAAAAAATACGTTTGGGCTTGAAAAGAATGCAATGTTGGTAGAAACAAGTCATGACTCAGAGATGATTGTATTGGCATTGTGAAAACATTGTACCTGTTACCCCTGATTTGAAGTAGTGTCGCCCAGCTGTGTAACTTTTCTTTGACCTAAGAAATAATTTATGACAGGGCCGATCGGAAGAAAGGGTCAAATTTACTAACCTTTCGAATCTTTCATGGTCCTTGCATCACATATCTAATAATAAACGATGTACTACTTTATATCTTTACAGATCGAGGAAGCGGCTGGCAACATGTTGATGTTGTCTGGCCCTTTAATCGACGTCTACCTGACCAAGCTTGGCGAGGAAGTGGCGTCACGACTCCGCCGGAATAACAGCACGGGCCTGGCCACCTTTGCTGACTTCATCCCGTCACAGGCGTTCACGCCTATCATGTACCTGATCCAGCGATATGGTGGTCAGGTCAGCCACTTCCAGGGCCGGGGGCCATACGGGAAGGTGGAGATAAAGATCACCAGCCTCGAAGTCCTGGAGGCAGTCCTCAGCGGAGAGCGTTCGGACGGGCGAAACTACTTCATGAGGCAACACTTCGACAGGGAACGCACACCAGACGTAAGTATTCTGAACCCCAAGCTAAAGTGTTCTCACTTTAATCCATAGAATACATGGTACAACAGACGCTTTTTTGACAAAGATCAGTAATCCAGGTCAGCCTTAAAAGTGGATCAGGAACCTTTGTAACTGGATGCTTTGGTGCTAATATCAAATCATAATTGCATTACATGATTACAACTGACAGTATTGCACTTGTTTTTCTACAGAAGAAAGTCATCAGCCACTACCGGGGGGTGACGGAAGTGCTGGTGAACGAAGCCCTCCCCTTCACCATGCAGTACAGCAGCAGCAGGCACAAAGTGAAGGTCTCATTCTACAGGCAGAAGTATGACCGAAACGGCATGGTGGAGAACAGTGTTCTGCAGGCAGCAGGCAGCTCTTGACAAATGAAACATGATTCTCACTGATTATGCATGTCAAATGAGAAGGATCAGAAAGGTTTTGAATAAAGTACTCCGTTCTTGTGATCAAATATGACGTGCTTGTATTCTTTGTGTCTAAACAAACTTGCACTGACCAATAATGAAATAGGATTTGACAAAAAATGTTTTTACCAATTGAAAAATAAAATTCATATCAAGTACAAATAGTTCCAACCTGGTACAAAAACGAATAACTCTGCAAGTACTTTTTGATGGTTGCATTTATTGGATTTGAGCACAATTACAATCCATACATAATGAGTCACATGTTTATGTATAACAAGTGTAGCACAAAATTCAACATAGCATAGAATTCACATGTAATCTTTGTTCATATTATTTCATTATCTCTATGTTTAACTATTTGATTGTCTATGTCCTTTGTAACTTGTTCTGTTGGGCTACCTTGTAAATCAGTTGTCCTAAACTGAAGGTACCACCCAACAGTTTTTAAGATCAATAAATAAATAAATGAATTCACATATGCATTTTGCTCAATCAATATATACAAGTATAAGTCCGACATCAAACAAGCTAACTGCATAATAGAACAGGCAATATCAGGCAATAACCTGTTTCACTAAATGTAATATACAGCAGGATCCCACATTTCTGCTCATTCTGACCCACATATCAGGTGATACTCTTGTAGCAGACAGGTCAGCTTAATACACTGCTTGACACAAACCAATCGCCACAATTTTCTTAATTGGCAAAAGCCTAACTTAGTCGCACTATGTAGCATTGGGAGATGCCTACTGCAATCTCCGACAGTGTCGTTTTGGGCCAAAACACACCACATGTTCAGAAAGAACAAGAACATCTAGGAGAATCTTAGTCTCCATCAAGACATCTCACTTCACATGAAGTGAACATACTTGTCAGTACATAGACCCACATCTGGGACACCTGCTGTAGTACAGACAGGCAATTGGCGTGTGAAATGTACAGTTTACCTAAGTTGGTGACACGACACTGTCAAAATCATTCAACGTCACGGGTCCCACCCAACCAGTCACCGTGGTTCAAGGTCTCGGTTCCCTCTCTGGAACTTACGCACGATGACGTGTATAAATGCAATTCATGGATGTGGCTGCGACTAAGTTGATCATTTTGAGATTACCAATCTGGATATACTCTGTCTGCTACAACGTACACCTTTCACATGACTCTATAAATTTACAGAATTGAAGGAAAACTGAATGCTTACTTAGCATCACCATATAGATACAGTGAGCATACATACATTGTACATGCCAACAATTTTTACGATGATCCTTGTGACTCACTTAACAGTTGGCATCTGAGTGTATTGTATAAGATATAGCCTTTTGAAAATACCTACAGCACCAACTGCCCTAGTTGGATACAGGGATATTTCTAAATTGGAAGAAATACAGAATTCTCAAACCTTTAACAGTGAACTGATATGACTGTATGATAACAGTACGACTAACATGACTGCATGATAACAGTACGACTAACATGACTGTATGATAACAGTACGACTAACATGACTGTATGATAACAGTACGACTAACATGACTGTATGATAACAGTACGACTAACATGACTGTATGATAAGAGTACGACTAACATGACATATGATAACAGTACGACTAACATGACTGTATGATAACAGTACGACTAACATGACTGCATGATAACAGTACGACTAACATGACATATGATAACAGTACGACTAACATGACATATGATAACAGTACGACTAACATGACTGTATGATAACAGTACGACTAACATGACTGCATGATAACAGTACGACTAACATGACTGTATGATAACAGTACGACTAACATGACTGCATGATAACAGTACGACTAACATGACTGTATGATAACAGTACGACTAACATGACTGTATGATACAGTGGACTAACATGACTGCAAAATAAGGGGAGAAAATTTTACGTTTGTTAACATATATGCACCAAATGAACCTAAAGATAGAACTCTCTTTTTGAAAGACTTAATTAGCTGGATACATTCTTCTAATATATATGATTTAGTGATTGGGGGGGACTGGAACACCATTATAGACAAGGACAGGGATAAATTTCCACAGGCGGTACACTCTAACGCATACTACAGTGAATCAGCAGCAAGAATAGTTGATTTATGCAATACTTTTAAACTTTACGATGTTTGGAGGGAAAAGTTCCCAAACAAGTTACAGTACACATGGAGGAGATTTAATCCTAACGTGACCTGTAGATTAGATTATTTCCTGATACACAAATCCTTAAAAAAACGAGTTGTAAACACAGATATAAGACCAGCAACAAGAACTGACCATCAAGCTGTTACACTTAAATTAGCCACACAACTTAATCAGAAAGGACCAGGACAGTGGCGGTTCAACGATAGTCTTTGTGACGACAACACCTACAGAAAGGTTTTATTACAAACAATCGAAGATACTAAAAAAATGAACAAGACTCAAAATCACAGAACACTATGGGACCTGTGTAAAAAGAACATTAAAGAAAAAACAATACAATACAGCAAACACAAGGCTAAAATTCGATCAAAATGTTTACACTCATTGGAAAGAAAATTGTCAGTTTTAGAAACAAGGCTACAGGAAAAATTAGAATCTAATACTGAAATTGTTCTAGAATACAACAACACTAAAAAACAAATAGACCAGTTCTACAAATATAAAGCCACTGGTGCAAGAATAAGATCAAGAACTAAATATTACGAAGAAGGCGAAAAATCGACCAAAATGTTTCTAAACCTAGAAAGGAGAAACAATAAAAGGCATACTATTACCGAATTGGAAGGGCCTAATGATCTGATGTTTACAAACACAGCTGAAATTCTTAATCAATGCAAGGAATTTTATCAGGATTTGTACGAATCCAGGCAGGTGCCAGACTCAGAGGTAGAACATTTCCTTCAAATTGTAAACATGCCAAATACTCTTTCTGAAGAAGACAATATATTTCTGGAGAAACCTTTAATGGATAATGAGTTTTGGACAGCACTTACACAAATGAAATCTGGAAAAAGTCCAGGTTCAGACGGTTTAACGGTTGACTTTTACAAAACCTACTGGGATGTGATAGGCTATTTGGTGATTAATTCAATTAAGGAAGGTCTTGAAGAAGGTGAACTGTCGATAACACAAAGAAGGGCGATACTTCGATTGTTACATAAAAAGGGAGAAGAAAGTAATTTAGATAATTGGAGACCAATTAGCCTGTTAAATGTGGATTTTAAAATACTAGCGCATGTGCTAGCTACTAGACTAAAACCATTTTATCCCAAATTATACATGAAAATCAAACAGCATACATAAAAGGCCGTCATATCAATCAAAACATACGACTGCTCCTGGACACTATATCATACACAGAAAAGATGAATATCCCTGGAATATTATTGTTTTTAGATTTCAGAAAAGCGTTCGACGCGGTAGAATGGATTCTTTTATTTAAAACACTTGAAAAGTTTAATTTTGGAAACACTTACCTTTGTTGGTTGAAAACAATTTACAAAAACTGTGCAAGTGCCGTTAGTAATAATGGCTGGATCTCGGAATTCTTTAACTTACAGCGAGGGATTAGGCAGGGCTGCCCGCTGTCGGCAATTCTCTTTCTTTTTGTGATGGAAATTTTGGCCCTGTACATTAACCAGGAAAAGAATATTGAAGGAATCAAAATTACAGACGGTGAAGAGATTACAGAAATTAAGACTTCACAAGTGGCAGACGACACAACGCTTCTTTTAGGGAGCGAAGAGTCTGTGCATGTTGCCATACAGGCACTAACATATTTCAGTAAAATAGCAGGACCACAATTAAACCTGAGAAAAACACAAGCAATTTGGGTAGGTTGCTGGAAGTTTAGGCGAAAGGAAATTGGAGGGATCTCTTTTCCTGAAAGACCGATTAAGTCTCTAGGAGTATATTTTGGACATGGGGTAGAAGAATGTAATGAAAAAAACTGGTACGAAAAAGTGAGAAAGATTGAAAACATACTACAGTCGTGGTCAAACCGAAATCTAACACTATATGGTAAGGTTACTATACTTAAAACATTGATTGTATCACAAATAATTTATTGTGCCACATCACTTGTTGTACCAGAGGATGTCATCGTCAAATTAGACAGAATGTTTTATCATTTTCTGTGGTCCGGAAAAAAAGACAAAATTAGGAGGTCAGTAATTATATCAGATTATGAGAATGGGGGAGTAAAGATGCTAGATATTCGTTCGCAAATCGATGCCTTACATGCAAGTGTTATTAGACGTATAATGGACAGTTCGGTGGGTGATTGGAAGATACTTCCTCGTTTATTTCTTAACAGTTTTGGGAAAAACTTCCTTATTCTAAATATGCATTTTAAAGACAAGCTTAACTGTCCTAACATGGAACACATACCTTTGTACTACAAACATGTTATCCTAAGCTGGCACAAAGCGATAGGCAGAAACATGGTAGAACCCGAGAACCCGGGCGAGATAAAAGGACACATAATCTGGGGGTCGAGGTTTATTGTATGTAAGCAGGGGACGAAAAAACCCACCTCACTATTCTACAAACACTGGATAGATTCAGGAATAGTACATATAGATGACTTGCTAGATGATAATCAATGCATAAATGAAACACTTATTTTCGAGAAACTTAATGATAAGAGAAAATGGCTACAAGAATTATATATTGTAAAAAGAGCAATCCCCAAGAAGTGGTTAACATTGTTGCATATGCATGGCCCAGAATCAGTAGTACAAAAGGTAGAAATCACTAATTTTTCTCAGTATACCTGTAAATATTTGTATAAATTGTTATGTATAGACAAGATAGAACATCCACAAGCTATAAGAAATTGGGCCAAACAGTTACAGAAGGATCCCAGCTCTCTGAAGGTTCCATGGAAGGAAAGAACTCTTGGTTTAACCATAGAAAGAAAATTGTCAAACTTTATGTACAAGTTTCTTCATAGAATCCTTCCTAATAATAAAAATCTCTTTAAATGGAAATTAATAAGGACACCTCTATGTAAAATCTGTTCAGAAATAGAAGACGAAAAACATATGTTCTTTCAATGCAAAAGACTTAACAATTTTTGGAAAAAAATGGAGAAACTACTGAACATTATAACTACTATTAAGGATATCAATGTTGAAACACTGTTATCTGGATGTCCACAAAACCAACAAAAATCAAGTGCAACTAATCATACAATAGCTATAGCAATGTACGCTATATTTAGAAGCTGGTGCACTTATAAGGACAAAGATTGTTATAATGAAATAGATCCATTCTCTGTTTTTCTAACTGACCTTACTTCCATCTTAAAAATAGAACAAAATATATCATACATGAACGCAAAAAGAAAATGGGGAGATCTTCTGTGTCTTATAGATTGTGATTGAAATACTGTATATTCCGTAAACATTATGTACCTTATGTAATCTTATGTAAATATTTTGAAATAAAGACCACGACACTGGGATCGTGGAAAGGAAAAAAAAAAAAAAAAAACATGACTGCATGATACAGTGGACTAACGTGACTGCATGATAAGAGTGAAGTAACATGACTGCATGATAACAGACGAGTACGACTAACATGACTGCATGATAACATGATAACTAACTTTAAAGCGCAGATGAGGATGATTTCTACAGAATTGTTTCAACTGTGAACATCAAATGCCGCGAAAACCTTTTTTTTCCCTCATATCATCAGATAAAACCACCCGCAAAGTAAATGCATTTATAGATTTAAGTTTACAGGATTTAAAAAAAAATGTCTGGGAAAACATTAAAAAATATCCCGCAAGATTACTCAGATGCAGGAAAGACTGTCTTAGTTTTAACGGGTTATGAATGTTTCCAGGGAGGGTGCTGGACCTCCTTCTATTGGTGCTGCTTTCTCCATAGTAGCATACTTTAATACAGCATGTTGCAAGATTCGGCTTCCATCTGCAACAATAAAAAAAAAAACAATGGAGGCATGCTTGCCTCCCCTAAACATGCTGACCACTGTGTGGTCATACTCAAGCAAAGAAAA
Organism: Branchiostoma belcheri; assembly: GCF_001625305.1. NCBI lineage: Eukaryota > Metazoa > Chordata > Leptocardii > Amphioxiformes > Branchiostomatidae > Branchiostoma > Branchiostoma belcheri. The sequence goes on from NW_017804127.1 coordinate 28,878, forward strand.
GAATCACAATCAAAGAATTGTAGCAAATGAAACTCCCCCTTCCCTGCGTCAGCAAAATATGACGTCACACATAGAAGTTCCCCAGTGCTGAGTTGGCAAAACATTACGTCACTCAGTTACGCCCTATCCACGTGGAAGCGAATCGGAACCCAAATCATCCTTTTCGGCCTTATCTATGTAAATTACTTTCTTGACTTAAGACGAACTCCGAGACCGCGTGGTCAGTCGAGAGAACCGAGAGGAATCCCGAGGTCGACCACTGCGGTCCGGAGCCGAGCTACTTCCACGTGGTCGGCGTGCCAGCCATCTTCCTATACTTTGTAACTCTGTAAATGTAGTTAAGTCTAAAAGGTCTCAGTTGCCATCCCGGTAACGATCAGTATCGCGGCAAGCAACTGTTGCCGGTAAGTAAGTGCTTAAATTGTATTCCCCCTTTACCTTTCTGGACCAATCGCTAAATTGTCCCCTCCTGGCTGAATGTGTATCTCCCCTATTTTGTATAAGTGGTATCTGGTATGACTTTGTATTATGCTATATGTGTCGTGTGCGACTAGAACGAATAAAGTAGACTAAAGCGAGTCCATCGTTCTCCGGTGCCTTTCCGTTGGTGAAGTTACTATAGCATAAGCCCAAATCTAGACCCGCTAGACCTACATGTGACAGAATCACAATCAATGGCCAAGAATCACAATCAATGTTACAGTATATAACTTATATTAACGTACAAGAAGAGCACATGTGCTTCTTACTTTTGGCTACAACATGCTTTCTGCAAGCGAGTTCGCAGCGTTGCTACGGATCCAGTCGTAGGCTTCCCCAGCCTTGCCAGCTCTGCTATGAGTCTTTCTCTCTGCATGACATTAATGTCGATATCAAAAGGCATATACCTTACATGTGGCACTACAGCTCTCTCTGTGTTGCCATGGGTTTTCTTCTTGTGGTCGGCCAACTTCTCACCATAAGCAAACCGCAGGCTACACACGTCACACACATCTGGGAGCAGGATGCTGGTCATCTTTGGAGTGAGTTCACCCTCTTTTGCACAGGCGACAACCTCCAGTGCTTCCAAACAGAAAGGACAGAGACTTACCTGCACCTCATCATCCTGTTCCTCTGCAAGGTCATCCTCCTGATCCTCTGCAAGGCCACCTGTGCTCCTCACAATCTTTCTTCCACAGTCACAATACCCGGGTGTCCCAACCTGACTGGGGACCCGGGCATTGAAGTGTGGCCTGTACTGAGAAGGTGAGGGGCTATGCTCTGGCAAGTAGAAAGTCACCATGTATTCAGACCTGAAGACCTGATGGTACTTGTTTGACTTACCTTCTGCTTTGGAGTGGTTTGTAAGCTTGAGGTAGTCCTTGACCTTGGCATTCTTGGCCTCCTTTCCCTGCATGGAGACAACTCCATAGCCTACCCCGTACTCGTCATGGAACTTCCTGGCAAAGTATTGGATGGCTTTTGACACCGTCCATACAGTCAGGTTTCCACCCTCGGGCAGGAATAGGCAATACAGGTTAAAGTATTGGTCAAGGCACTGGTCAAGGTCATTGAGGTCTGCCTCGTTAGCCTCATGCTTGTTGAATAGAGCTCCTGCATCCCGCAGGAACTGGGCCAGCTTACCCAAAACAAGGCGCTTCACTTTACTTACCTGGTCTTCATTGGGGATTTCCAATGCATCCACAAGGCGATAAGAGTACTTCGCCAGGCGGATGGCATTCTCCCCAATGAAGCGTACATTGTTCAGCTTTGTATGGCGTGTTGACTTGCTTGCATCGTGCTCCAACACCCGGTCCGCAATGTACTTCATATTGAGGCCAACAAGAGAGGGATACTCACCTTGGGCTTCCCGGACTTCCTTCGCCTTGGCTTCAGATGACACCATCTTACTGTACATGTTGTCACTCTGTACAGTGATGTCATCATTAAGGCGAACCCTGTCTCCTGCGGCTTCATGAGATGGAATGACTGGATACTTACCCTGATACTTACCTTGGGCAGGCTCATT
>NW_017804127.1:31616-33096 GCF_001625305.1 Branchiostoma belcheri
GTCTGTTCTTCTTGAAACAGAAGACAATCCTGAAATGTAGTAAATTATCGTCAACATTGGAATATCCAAGTCTACTACTAGTATTTGTAGACATGTGACATTACATGTGGCATAACATTTTTTATATGTACTTTCATGAGAACTAATACCAGACACTGCTAACACCAGATTTTTCAACACATTTCAAGAAATTTTAAAGGAAAATGTAGCAATTGTTTGTATGTATCATTATAATACATGTATGTATGTAAGTGTGGAAGAAAACCAACCTTTCTGTGTCTTCTTCTGGATTATCCATGGCCGAATGAACAACGAATGCTCAGTCATAGAGACCTATACCAAGTTAGCATTTGCACACATATTTTGAAGAGCACAAACAGAAAAAATACAATTTTTGCTTTCACCACAAGACATTTGGGCTAACAACAAAACACAAGTGAAGATACACAAATTACTACCATACGTCCATGACCCAAGCTAATTTGGGTGCTCAATCAAATTCTACATTTCCAGTAACCCCCTTTTCCTTGTTATATAAATAACTATTGGAATATTCCTGGAATTTCATGCAGTATAATTAGTTAGACATATTGAAATGACTTACATAAAGTTTATTAGATTTGGGGACTTTTGCAGACGAAATTTAAAGACCATAGCAAAAAATGCAGCTCTTTCTTTCAGCTTCAATAGAACAAAGAATTTCACATAGAGACCAAGCTAAAACCAAACAAGTTTACACCAAGCAAGGAGGCTCCAGGTCTGCTAAGTTTTTTCTTATCTTATTAAATCTTTTTATGCCCTTTAACCCTACCTAGACCGGCTCGGTTGGGTTAAGGCGGCCTAAGCTGATATTCATATTCGAGTTCGGGCGTGTGTCTGCACGATTGCCACATACATGAATCGAACCCGAATCATGTTCCACCATGTTCGATATGACGTCATTCGAATAGAACGCGTATTCGAATTCGGGGTTACCGGCGGTCATTTGTATGTTTCCCCTGTAAACCCGCGTTGTTACGCATTTTGTTCACGAGTATGACTTAAATGGCTTTACGCGCAGCTGAAAACAGCATAATTTATCTTTAGAGTAATCCAGGTTTACGTATTATCACTTTTTTATCAAAATTGTCCGAGGCTATTTTGCATATAAGTCGATATTTTTTAACTGTGGCGATTTTTTAACGAAAAATGACAGAAAAATAGCTGTTTCTGTCGTTTTTGGCCCAAAAAAACAATGTAACTGTCATTCAAAACAAAATAGCCTCGGACAAAAATAATAAATAGGGGGTTGGCTTTCTACTTGTAAAATATCATGATGAAAGGTGTTGTTACCACTTGCGCGTAAAGCCATGAAGTAAACAGCTTTTTTTAACCAAAATGTTGATTTTTAACCCAAAATCCAGAAGTAGTAAAACAAAATAACCTTTATTCATGTGTTTCAAGTACTACTAGAAATGTGTGAAGTTTAGTTGTGGTGCGA
>NW_017804127.1:33116-35561 GCF_001625305.1 Branchiostoma belcheri
TGATATATATGCATGGAACAAGTAGTAGGGTTTTGATGCAAAAATAACAAATAGCAAGCTTACATCTCTGACACTGTTGACTCCTGGGTCAGCTCTTCCAAGAGCTGACTTGGGGGGGGGGGGCAATTTCTGGTTCAGCAGCCTGTTGCCTATAACAAACATTACATAAACAAAAAACAGTTATTGGTATTACTTTGACGGGTTTGTTTTAGGATAGGTAACATTCTCCTGACAATACCCATCCCAGGTGTTGTTTGCTTTCCACACACCTAAATGCATAGCAGATGAAAGACCCCAGAAAATTGGAGATATACGTTTACCAGTCCTCCTAACAGTGCATACTAAACTATCACAATACTGCAAGATAATGTTTACTGTTTCAATTCCCTTATTTGTCACAGTAGAGCCTGCATCTTGTTCTTTAATAAATAAAACTAGATTCAATGTATAATACTTACTGAGTCTTGTCTGCAGCTGCTTTTCCTACATCTGTGCTCCAACGTGGGCTCTTGCGCCAGAATTGGTGCGGTGACTCCGTCTTTCTTTTGCTGTCACATTTCCCAGAATGTCCCTTTGGCATTGAACAAGGTCTGTTCTTCTTGAAACAGAAGACAATCCTGAAATGTAGTAAATTATCGTCAACATTGGAATATCCAAGTCTACTACTAGTATTTGTAGACATGTGACATTACAAGTGGCATAACATTTTTTATATGTACTTTCATGAGAACTAATACCAGACACTGCTAACACCAGATTTTTCAACACATTTCAAGAAATTTTAAATGAAAATGTAGCAATTGTTTGTATGTATCATTATAATACATGTATGTATGTAAGTGTGGAAGAAAACCAACCTTTCTGTGTCTTCTTCTGGATTATCCATGGCCGAATGAACAAGGAATGCTCAGTCATAGAGACCTATACCAATGAATGAGTAGGTCCCAGTTAGCATTTGCACACATATTTTGAAGAGCACAAACAGAAAAAATACAATTTTTGCTTTCACCACAAGACATTTGGGCTAACAACAAAACACAAGTGAAGATACTGTACAAATTACTACCATAAGTCCATGACCCAAGCTAATTTGGGTGCTCAATCAAATTCTACATTTCCAGTAACCCCCTTTTCCTTGTTATATAAATAACTATTGGAATATTCCTGGAATTTTATGCAGTATAATTAATAACACTTACATAAAGTTTATTAGATTTGGGGAAATATCTTTGGGTCAGCTGAATGCTACTGTTCTTTGTTCAAAGTTGTACACTCTCTTGCTTGTTACTAGTTTCTGTGGGATATCCATGATGATACTAGTATTGAATATTTATATACAAATAACATTTTACTAAAAACGGATACTTGACTTTTGCAGACGAAATTTAAAGACCATAGCAAAAAATGCAGCTCTTTCTTTCAGCTTCAATAGAACAAAGAATTTCACATAGAGACCAAGCTAAAACCAAACAAGTTTACACCAAGCAAGGAGGCTCCAAGTCTGCTAAGTTTTTTCTTATCTTATTAAATCTTTTTATGCCCTTTAAAATCATATGCATACTGAAGGATGTTTGATTTTTACCAACGAAAGTAACAACTTAGACTGGTTTAACTTCAAAGGTAGGACTTGCTTTCAGCGTCATTTAGAACAAAGGATGCAAAGCAAAGCGAAAACCAAGCCGTTAACAATAACAATTTTACTTCGTTCAGCAAGGAGGCTACAAGTCTGCTAAAATGATCTTTTGCTTACTAGTTTTTCAAGGTTACCCTCTACATAATGTGTATATCATCTAGATTCTAGTAACATTCGTTTCTGCCAGAAAAGAAAGGTACCGAAAAAAAGACGCCGAGAAAGTTAACATACACTATCTGAAAAAAAATAGGACCCCGACCAAGCCAAGCGCTAACAAATCATCACGGTTTCACTCTCTTAACTACGAGTTAGACGCCACCAAAATAATTTTACACTTCAAGTATATTTCTCTCAAATATATTATGTCAACAATCAAATCAACTCACCGGGCATGTGGTAGTACTAGTAACTGCACGATCCAAACGAGGACGATCAAACTTACGATGCGACGCCAGGCAAAAAATGTACAGAAATGACTAACCTTCTCGTCGTGTCAGTATCGCCAATTCACACTTTCAAAACTGCCGCGCATCTCGAGCTCGGATTTGAAAAACAAAAGCGGTGCGGCCAGGAGGGCCGAGGATTTGCATGTAACTGCACTCGGAAACAATGGCGCCCGATAATCAGTGTCTTTGAGGGACGCCGCCGTAGCTGATTATAGCTTGAAAACAAAGTCTTACTTCCACGTGAAAGCTCCGAGTAAAGGGTACATGTAATATTTTGGCCCATAACTTTTGATCTAATAAGGATTTTTTACGAAAACACCAAAAATCGAAAGGGCACAGTCCCGCCGCCATCTTGATGACGCGTTC
>NW_017804127.1:35581-40509 GCF_001625305.1 Branchiostoma belcheri
CTTCTCTCAAAGAGCACGGATACACCCAGAAGACCAGAAGGTCTTAATCTGGTGCTCTTGGTAGCTTTTCTTTGCACCTGAAGGGGAACATTCGGCACATGTAGGGCAGTAATAATCTCCAAGCAGATCTTTTGGTTGCTGCAACTACAGTATGAAATTGACAGGCCAGTATCCCTTTGCCAGACAGTTACCATTTTGCCACTTTGGAGATTAGAGCGGTAACCGGTTGTTCAAGGCCCTGTGTTACAGTAGGACTTACTGGTGCTTGTGATCTTTTCATCACAGACGTGAGTAAACTTCAGCTGATGGAATTATGTATGGGGCACGTATAATTGCCGGCTCGGTTTTGCTTCTTTGGTAGTTGCTCTAGTCCCAGACAGTACAAGAGTATATAACGCGTGACAGAAAATGCCGAGTTATCCCCCCCGTTGCACAATATGGCATTCATTTACTTAACATTTGCAGTTTCGATTACGGTCAATTAGCACCTCGGTTGGGTTAAGGCGGCCTAGGCTGATATTCATATTCGAGTTCAGGCCTGTGCCTGCACGATTGCCACATACATGTTTCAAACCAGAATCATGTTCCACCATGTTCGATATGACGTCATTCGAATAGAACGCGTATTCGAATTCGGGGTTACCGGCGGTCATTTGTATGTTTCCCCTGTAAACCCGCGTTGTTACGCATTTTGTTCACGAGTATGACTTAAATGGCTTTACGCGCAGCTGAAAACAGCATAATTTATCTTTAGAGTAATCCAGGTTTACGTATTATCACTTTTTTATCAAAATTGTCCGAGGCTATTTGCATATAAGTCGATATTTTTTAACTGTGGCGATTTTTTAACGAAAAATGACAGAAAAATAGCTGTTTCTGTCGTTTTTGGCCCAAAAAAACCATGTAACTGTCATTCAAAACAAAATAGCCTCGGACAAAAATAATAAATAGGGGGTTGGCTTTTTACTTGTAAAATATCATGATGAAAGGTGTTGTTACCGCTTGCGCGTAAAGCCATGAAGTAAACAGCTTTTTTTTTAACCAAAATGTTGATTTTTAACCAAAAAATCCAGAAGTAGTAAAAACAAAATAACCTTAATTTCATGTGTTTCAAGTACTACTAGAAATGTGTGAAGTTTAGTTGTGGTGCGACCAAGCTATCAAAAGTTACAGTCATATGTATGAAATACTACTCATAGTATGCCATAGGCTGCCTTAACCCAACCGAGCGGGCTTTTTTTGACATGGGGGGACCGGAGGGGGGGCTCCTTTGACCCCCCCCTAAGAACTCGCGAACGGTATGTCGTATGACCACCAAATTTTCAGGGAATGGTATACTAGTAAAAATTTATCATATCTACAATTTTTATGTCGTTATGACGTAATATGACGTCATTATAAAGTCATTAATGTGATTTTATTGGCCAAAACCGTCCAAATAGGTTTTTCCCTGAAAACTAAATGGTATTCAACATAACTGTACCAAAAGTGTTTATGACAGAATATTAGGGTGTACTAAGTCTTATGTTGCCCATAGCAACACCGGTGATGTCATAAAATGACGTCATGCATATTTAAGATATCCGCCATCTTGGATCATCAATCTTGAATTTTCAAAAATAGTTTTTTTTTTCATGATAAAGCCTAAAATACATTGTAAACATACTAAAGACCCTCATTTAAACCTTTTTTGGAAAAAGAAATGGAAGTATTGATGAAATTTTAACGAAAATAACCTGTATATACCTGTTCTAATGATATGGTCCGCCATCTTGGATTTTGGCCAATGACGTCATCAAATAAACATAAATTATGCATATCTAATGATAAAATTTACATAAAATTATATGGGATGTTATCAATATTAGAAATCATGAGTAACTTGGCATAAAACCCATAAAATTCTATTGTTGAAACAAAAAGTACTAAATTTAGCAAAAAATGCCTGTCAGAAACCCGTTGCCATGGCAACACAAACGATTATTATCTTATTCCAATGACAGAGAATTGTTGCCAACAATATTCTAGGAAAAGTCACCAAGTTTGGTCGTTCTACGGCTAGCCGTTCAGACGCTAGGTGACATCAAAGTTGCCGCGGGCACTTTTAGCCCCCCCCCCCGGTCTAGGTAGGGTTAAAATCATATGCATACTGAAGGATGTTTGATTTTTACCAACGAAAGTAACAACTTAGACTGGTTTAACTTCAAAGGTAGGACTTGCTTTCAGCGTCATTTAGAACAAAGGATGCAAAGCAAAGCGAAAACCAAGCCGTTAACAATAACAATTTTACTTCGTTCAGCAAGGAGGCTACAAGTCTGCTAAAATGATCTTTTGCTTACTAGTTTTTCAAGGTTACCCTCTACATAATGTGTATATCATCTAGATTCTAGTAACATTCGTTTCTGCCAGAAAAGAAAGGTACCGAAAAAAAGACGCCGAGAAAGTTAACATACACTATCTGAAAAAAATAGGACCCCGACCAAGCCATCACGGTTTCACACTCTTAACTACGAGTTAGACGCCACCAGAATAATTTTACACTTCAAGTATATTTCTCTCAAATATATTATGTCAACAATCAAATCAACTCACCGGGCATGTGGTAGTAACTGCGCGATCCAAACGAGGACGATCAAACTTACGATGCGACGCCAGGCAAAAAAATGTACAGAAATGACTAACCTTCTCGTCGTGTCAGTATCGCCAATTCACACTTTCAAAACTGCCGCGCATCTCGAGCTCGGATTTGGAAAACAAAAGCGGTGCGGCCAGGAGGGCCGGGGATTTGCATGTAACTGCACTCGGAAACAATGGCGCCCGATAATCAGTGTCTTTGAGGGACGCCGCCGTAGCTGATTATAGCTTGAAAGCAAAGTCTTACTTCCACGTGAAAGCTCCGAGTAAAGGGTACATGTAATATTTTGGCCCATAACTTTTGATCTAATAAGGATTTTTTTTACGAAAACACCAAAAATCGAAAGGGCACAGTCCCGCCGCCATCTTGATGACGCGTTCTTGTTGTTCTATGGAGGCTCACGGGAATTATACCCTAATTTAGGCCGAAATCTACCCCAAAATTTACGAAAATGATCTTAGATTTCGCAGACATCGAGTTTAATGCCATAGAATAAAAAACTTATTGGTGAGATTATAGATTAGGACCTCAACTAATGTTTAGCGCGTAAATTGGAAAAAAATCCTTATTAGAAAGGTCACAAGGTTCAAAGTTCGATTGATACACGTTGCCGGAACTAAACACTAGCGTAAGAAGGACTTTTTGAACGCTACAATTTGCTGTCACGTAGACAGGTTCACTTCTTATTTACAAAGTGAACCTGTCTACTTTTCAATCCTTACTTTTGTTTCTCGACATGGTATTCCGATCATGCGTTATAAGCCTTCGCACAGATCCAGCGCCGCACAGGATTGTGGGCCAGGTCAAAGGTTAATGTCACTTCGGACGGACGCGCAAACCGTGCACTTCGGACGGACGCGCAAACCGTGCGATGTAGCGTGTTTACATGCGTGCCAGTGTTTTGGTCTCATCTGTCATTGGTTTTGGTGCTTTCTGTTGCATTTTTCGCTGGTGCTATGGAGTTTGAATGTGAAATAGACTCAAAGGGTAGTCTTTGGGGCCATTGTGCGGTGTTTGGATGTGAAAATGGCCGACGAAAAGTGGAAGATTGGGAAGCTGAACAGTGCGCCGTTCACCCAGGTTTTTTTTTTTGTTTTTGCACGCGTATCTTGTGTTGAACCTGTGACTTTGTTTTCATTTCATTCCATTTTGTTTCGTCGAAATGTGTCCTTCCATGTATTTAATCCGTTGTTTGTTCGTCTGTATGTTTAAATTTGCGTCTCCGCCACATGTCCCAGCACTGGCACCGCCGGTCACGGCGTAAGTGCAAGCTGCGTAAGGCGCTATATATACGTTTCTGATCCACTCTGGTGGACCCCTACTCTTATCGACAAGTTTGGCGGGTTCTTTTCCGTGTGACTCTTCGGAAACACCGGACCGAGGACTTACCTTTCTGCTACGAAGGACAATAGCCATTACTGGTTTGGTCCACAGATGGGCACCGCCGGCCACGTCTACACTACATTCGCACGTCATAAATCTTATGGGTAAATTATCTGTCTTTAGGCCACAGCATGATGGCAGATATGGTATTTATTGCAAATCAAGCATAAGTCTGTAGTAGTAGATGGTAATGTATGTTAATTATGGGTTCACCACACCACGAAGTGGTGGTGAACCCATATTGCTTTTTCTGATGTTTTTTCTCCTTCTTCTTCTCCTGCCATTTTTTTAAATGGATTCAGCTTCTTCATTTTAGGGCCTAAGGTCCTGAAATTTGGTATGGAGGTACAGTGGGCAAATACCCCTAGGCGTTTTTTAAATTTTTGTGATACAGGCTTTTAGAATGGTTTTATTTGAGATTTTGGCTGTGTTATAGCAAATGCATTACTGTGTTAGTGTGCCTAGCCTGGGTGCCATCCCCAGTAGTATATTCGCCAGCTCTATAACTGGGTCTGGACTTGAACACATATGTAGCGTCTGGAGTCTGAATATTCGTTCAGATTTTGAACGAGCGCGCTGATTGGTCCTACTCGTCTAAGCCCTTTTTGGGGTATGTACATATTAGGTAAGGGCCGTTCGGACGTTCGAACGGCGACGTTAACGTCCGTTCGAACGTCCGAACGCCTTATCATCAACATGTCCGACGGCGAACCGAACGCTAAAGCGCACATGATATAGCCGTAGTCAGTCTTTCCGCGATAAATCATCAACATGGCTGACGCACAAGCCGCTCAGCTCACGGAGGTTGATAGTAACCTCGTTTTGGACGATTTAGACGGAATATCGTCGCTCAAAAATGAGCAAAAAGATGCATTGAATAATTTCGTTCGTGATGTTTTGGGCGTCCTAC
>NW_017804128.1:0-3399 GCF_001625305.1 Branchiostoma belcheri
GTTAGTTCGTTGATAGTTTTCCAGGCAGCATCATGTTGTTTCGTGACATGAAGATGAGCAATGCGATCTATCTTTTCTTGGATGACTTCTGCTTCAGCCTTTGCGTAGGCATCATCCAAGTGTTTTTGGGCTTCAGTTAAATTTTTGTAGCTGGATCTAGTAGCTCTGTTCTCCCAAACTTGCTTTGCTGTGAGTAATTCTTTACGTGCTTTAGTAACCAGAATATGAGAGTTCAAGGGTGATGGTTTGGTTTTCTTTTTCTTCGGTAATGTGGAGAGAGCTACTTTTTCTGTAGCCTCTATCAAATTATTATAAGTTGTTTCGATGTCATCAGAGGGATCTGCAAGAGTGTCGAATTGGTCTTTCACTTCAGCTGCAAAGCGCTGTTTCAAGGTGGGGTTCTTTGTTACTGCACTCCAGTCCACCTTCTTCATAGGGCTTAAAAGAGATGACTTCTTAGAAGCCCTGAGACTAAGGTAGGCTATGCAGGATACTATGCGATGGTCGGATCCAACACTGGAGAAAGACGAAAAAGCCCGACAGTCTCTGATGCTGTTCCTCCATTTCTTACAAGACAAGATATAATCAATTTGTGACCGATACCCAGCGGGGTGTTGGTGAGTCCATAATTTACCCTGGGGTTTCATAAATTTAGTGTTACATATCATTAAACCAGATTCTTCTGCAAAGTCAAGCAGCTTTTGCCCATTTCTGTTGGTCTTGCTGTTATAAGTAAAGGTGGTGTTTTCTTTTCCAATCTGTCCATTGAAGTCCCCTGCAACAAGTAAAAAGTTGTGTTTAGGAACAGTCTCAATGGTTCTTTTAAGATCAGTATAAAAATTGTCGACGTTGCTCTCTTCGCTACAGTTCGTATGGCAATATGCTGCGATAACAGATGTTTTTGGGTTTCCTTTAAACTCGGCTATCAGTACTCTATCACTGATCTTCTTTACGTTGAGAAGATTGTCTGATGCTTTAGGAGAAAGTAGGAAACCAACTCCTCCTATAGTGGATTGTTGTAGGTTCTTCGTAGCCGAGGCAGTAATGAGATGGTAGTTATCAATTCTAGAATGGCTAATCTCAGTACCAGGGTGGAAAATTCTGTGCTCTTGCAGACAGATAACATCAATTTTGTATTTAGCAGCGTGGATGACAAGTTCTTGTTGTCTACTACTTCTTGCAATGGTTCTGACGTTAAAGGTACTGAAGACGGTGGGAGACTTGCACTTCAGAAGTTTAGGTTTTACCTTTTTCTCTTGAGTTTGTGGTCCTCCATTGGTGGAGTCGTGTAGGGTTCTAGTGGTGACCATCTGGGTATGCAGCAGGAGATGTGAGGTTTACAGATGAAAGGGCTCTTGAGTGACCTGCACTTCGCTGTAGTCCTTTCGTTAGCTGAATACAAGCTCGCGGCTCGCTAGGCCTACGGCCGGGTTTTCTTCAGGAGTAGCCTTCTCCTCGTTGCAGTATCCCGGTTACAGCTGCATACAGGGTCCCGACCACCCACGCTGTGGAGATTCCGCACTCGTCTTCTTCGCTGCAACGACCTGGACGCCCTTGCAGATGTCTTATTGCCTTATACTTGAGGTCACGTCGGAAACTTCCGTCAACAAAAGAAAAAGTCGGGAAAATAATAATAAAACCAACTGAAACAGTCCCCTTTGGAGCACGCATAATGTGGGAGGGGGGCAGTTCGGTGCCAACAATACTGTGGCCAAATAACCTAACTTTTCAACAAAACAAACGTAAAATGAAACTCAGGAAAAACTGTAAACCCTATCTTAACATTTTGTGACACAAGTATGGGCCTCCTTGGGCCTCCCCGACATAGGATTAAGATGGATTACTTATCCAAGTCGGAGAGCTCCCAGGATCGGCGCCATCTTGGTCCGTGACCTCTCGGGAAACTCAAATGACTTTATAACCAATTAGGCCACAATGATTTAATTTAATGGATGACAGACACAGATTGATTTTCGCCTGATCTCAAGAAAAAAAAAAGAGGGAAAATCTTTGACGAGGCTCTGGCGCCATCCTTCATAGTCCATGGAAGCTAGTGACAGTAGGTGGTGGTAACTTGGGGGATGGCACCCACGCTGCCAATGCTCCACAGACTCAAGAACGTGGTACAGTGCCGACTCATAAATGCCGAAAAAGGCCAGCATGTGCCGGCCTGTCGTGAAAATTGCTATGTACTATCGATATTCATAATACCAGCTTTGTGTTCCTGTGGTTTAGAAGCATTTTTTGGGTTGGATTTTTTTTATTCGCCCAACACGAAATTCGGTGTGTTAAGGGGTCCTCAATCAAGTCAGTTTGGCTTTACAAGCAGTGCTGCAAACAAAAAAATCCTCTTTTAAAATGTTACAATGTGCAACCTAGTGCAGGTTAGGTGCACATAGACAGACATCAGAAAATGCACCAGGGATAATGCTGTTCATAGCTTTTGAAAAAAGAAAAGTGTGCATTGAAGGCATCAAGACCTTTTTGCGGGTCAGCGGTACGGTGATTCACATGGTATAGTTTCATTTCTTAAAATTAATCTAGCAACTTGCAATAAAGGGAATCTGCGCTGCTACGAAAGCCAAGTAACATTTTGTTAGTAGAAGTAGACCCAAGTAGAATTTGGTGTGGATTAGGTAGCTATTGTAAGGAGAGATACTGGGTAGGAGACTTCTCTTCTTCACAAGTTCCGAAGAGAACCCCACTTTCTGTCTATGCACAGATAACACAACAAGGTATAGGGTAGTGCGCACCGACACGAAGTGGGGGGGGGGGGGGGTAGTGCGCACCGACACTTTGGTGGCAGACATTTTTAATGGCTCCTACAAAAAAATACAATGCAATTCAGAATCCAGTATAGTTATGAGTTATGAGAGTCTGAACATAGGTGAAGGTATACCAGAAGACAATCACTGTTGTACGTTAAAAAACGACGTTAAACTGAACAAGGAAGACCTAATTAACGGGACCGTAGTCCGGGACCGTAGTCCTACACTACACTAACAGAAGGACTAAAACTAAAAACTTACAATAAGACTTACAATAAAACAGCCAAGTTATGGTGGGTGGGCGGGAAATGCTGCCACACAAGCTAGGTGTGGAAGCACGAATGATCGGGGGAAGGGAGACGGGATGGGGAATGGGATTAATTAGAGGGTGAGTGGCTACAGTACCATCTGTGCGCCGACAGAAAGTGGAAATACCTCCATTTTTCGCATGGGGTTGCTGCATAGTTTTGCCCAAAATGATGCTGACCTCCTATGAATACTTTCCTTGAAAGTATAAGTTATGAAAGCGAAATGACTTGAAATTTGGCCATCAGTGTAATATTTCTGCAGGTCAGGTGCAGGTAAGCCTAGAGCAGTCCATACTAGTATCTTGGTGTGTATGTGGGGGGGG
>NW_017804128.1:3419-6719 GCF_001625305.1 Branchiostoma belcheri
AACGGGACCGTAGTCCGGGACCGTAGTCCTACACTACACTAACAGAAGGACTAAAACTAAAAACTTACAATAAGACTTACAATAAAACAGCCAAGTTATGGTGGGTGGGCGGGAAATGCTGCCACACAAGCTAGGTGTGGAAGCACGAATGATCGGGGGAAGGGAGACGGGATGGGGAATGGGATTAATTAGAGGGTGAGTGGCTACAGTACCATCTGTGCGCCGACAGAAAGTGGAAATACCTCCATTTTTCGCATGGGGTTGCTGCATAGTTTTGCCCAAAATGATGCTGACCTCCTATGAATACTTTCCTTGAAAGTATAAGTTATGAAAGCGAAATGACTTGAAATTTGGCCATCAGTGTAATATTTCTGCAGGTCAGGTGCAGGTAAGCCTAGAGCAGTCCATACTAGTGTCTTGGTGTGTATGTGGGGGGGGGGGGGTGGTGGGTGGGAAACAAGTAAATCGGAATGTGGGAATAGGGAAATTGGGTACTAAATTATCCTGTAATTTCTTGCTTAGTACTCCCAATGTCTATCTTGTCTTGGTGTTGTCTAAGGTGACTGGAACTTTTGACCGTAAACCTGGACCTGATTATTGTACAGTAGCACTATCGGTATATCATATTTTGGAGTGCGAAACACGAGTTCAGGTCACTCACTTACTAGTGTGTTAGATATATAATGTTCAAGTGGTACAATGTATATTGAAGCCAAACACTGTTACAGAAAGAGACAAACTTGAATTTAGGCCATTCTAGTTTGATTAAGGGTTATTTCTTTACCTGCCATGGCCAGATTATCTAAAGATGTGTGTACAATCTACAGAATTGTACATC
The DNA here is from genome assembly GCF_001625305.1 of Branchiostoma belcheri. Lineage (NCBI taxonomy): Eukaryota > Metazoa > Chordata > Leptocardii > Amphioxiformes > Branchiostomatidae > Branchiostoma > Branchiostoma belcheri. Next base: position 4,258 of record NW_017804128.1, read on the forward strand.
AGGTCTACTCTCCAAGCAGAGATTTGGGTTTGGGGTTATTTTGGGCAAGTTTTAGGCTTTTTTATTCGGGTTTGTTTTTTGCACTGGAATTTTTTTTCACCCAGCCTAATTTGGTTGCAAAAGAGAAACCCCGATAAAAAAGCCTTAAACACACCAAAAATAACCCCACACCTCTGCTTGGAGAGTACATCAGGTCTGATGATCAGGTTTTTGCATTTCGCTTTTTGGGACTGAGTCCGTGTCTATACGGAATCACCCAAACCGCGATTCGGGTAACTCACATTCCTCACATCTGGTCCACGTGCCACACACACCTGTGAAACCGTGTCCGAACATAATGCGCTTGAGCTACATTTATTGCTGTTTGATGATAACACGCAAGGCGGCGTGTTATTAATGTCAGAGGTCAACGACCTGCTTGCTGATGCCCCCCCTCCCAGCGTATCTCGGCCGAATGCCGACGTGGTCCCGCCAGAGGCGGTGAAGCTCGCCCTAGAACGGACACATTATTTGACCATTACTGCTCTTTAAGTTGTTGCCACGTAAAAGTTGGTTCTGCATATAAAAGAGAGAAATATCACTCCGTAATTAATGACCAGGCGAAGTCACATTGAAATCACATTGCGTTCAGACGCAAATCGCGATGCGGGAAACCGATTCAAAACCACCTCTAGAAGTGGTTTGGGATCGAGGCGCTTTCAATGTGATTTCGGAGCGTTCACATGGAGCCACTTGAAACCGGCTTCGGGGTAAACCACATGTAAACCGCCTTGGGTGATTCCGTTTAGACACGGCCTGAGTTCCCGAATGTCGTTCCGGTTCAAACTGGTCCAGCTGACCCGGTACCCACCCCTACCAATCCTCCAATGTGGTTGGTGTGTGAACAGGGCTTGAATTGAGGGCTTAAAGTTAAACAGGTGTGTGTGTCATATGGAATGTTTTTTAATTTTATGACCTATATCACTAAACCGTCTGAATTTGATTTCTTACATCTGAGGAACATAATTCATGCTAGGCTTTATTGTATTATAGAAATTAGAATGAACTGCGAGGCCTTGACACACATTTCACATGCATACATGTAATTACGCAGGATTAAGTGAAACGATTATGTAACTAATGTAGATGTTCTCACACGTGGTAGTATTCCTAGTATGGCCATGTTGATTTGATTATATGGATGACATCCGCGCGCGCATGAATTTTCGGCCGTTTCAAAAAAAAAAGTTTTCAACCATACTGTAAATCGTACAAAACAGTTGCAAAATGAGCAAAAATATACCATAAGTTACAAAAAAATTAATAAAAACTATACCAATGTCGTAGAATGCCAAAATCAAACGAAAAAAGATTGTAAAAAAAATTGTAAAGAAATGAACTTGAAGACTAGATTATTCGCCAAACCATATTCTGTGCCATTTGCTCAACCCTCATGACCACGTAGATTTCATAATGAAAAGAACTTTTTTTTTTTGCAAAACTTTTCTTTTATTCTCACGCGCGCATCAGTTTTGGGGCTCCCGGAGGATGTCATCCATATAATCAAATCAACATGGCCTAAACGGGACATGAAAGCCATGGACCTGCAGCTGCATGGCATGCAGGGCATGGTTTTGAATTTTGATTGAACAAATTTCCTCCTATTGGGCAACGAAGCTGTGAGTCCTTGCATCTAGGGAGCTTTATGTTGCATAAACTATAAAGTTAACTGCCAAATGCTTTACGTAGAGTGAAAAATTCAACGACCAATCACATGTTACAGCTAATGTACTGATTACAAATAACGCTGATTTTAGACAGCTTCCAACAGATTACAAGCTAAAAAGGCCTGATTTCGCCTTACAAAAAAGGGCGTGCAGACCCTCTTATAATTATATATTTTGATAATTGCAAGGTTACTATTTCATTCTCTTATCTCACTGCTACATAGCACTAGTACTTATTTTTGGGATCCATACTGGACTAACAGAAATACAGTATCGTATACTAGTAACAGACCCCAATCTATTTATGGTTATAACATTAACATATGTACAGTTATAATTTTTATTTGTGTATTAGGCCATGTTGATTTGATTATATGGATGACATCCTCCGGGAGCCCCAAAACTGATGCGAGCGTGCGAATAAAAAAAAAGTTTTGCAAAAAAAAGTTCTTTTCATTATGAAATATACGTGGTCATGAGGGTTGAGCAAATGGCACAGAATATGGTTTGGCGAATAATCTAGTCTTCAATTTCATTTCTTTACAATTTCGTCTTTTTTCGTTTGATTTCGGCATTCTACGACATTGGTATGGTTTTTATTAATTTTTTTTGTAACTTGTGGTATATTTTTGCTCATTTTGCGACTGTTTTTTACGATTTACAGTATGGTTGAAAACTTTTTTTTTGGAAACGGCCGAAAATTCATGCGCGCGCGGATGTCATCCATATAATTAAATCAACATGGCCTTGGAATGA
>NW_017804128.1:6739-7220 GCF_001625305.1 Branchiostoma belcheri
GAAGGTTTTCCTGCGAAGGAGGCTAATTAATGCCTCATGTTCTGTAGACGAAAGAACAAGTATGCAATAATTTACTCGATTGAAGAAGTGGAGGGGCAACATATATTGATTCCTAACCAAAGTATAGCAGTGTTTGTTTTTTTGTACCATAAGGCCATGTTGATTGATTATATGGATGACATCCTGGAGGGACGACCCCAAAATTGATACGCGCGTGACGAATAAGTAAAAAAAGTTTTGCACAAAAAAAAAAGCTCTTTTCATTATGAAATATACGTGGTCATGAGGGTTGAGCAAATGGCACAGAATATGGTTTGGCGAATAATCTAGTCTTCAAGTTCATTTCTTTACAATTTCGTCTTTTTTCGTTTGATTTTGGCATTCTACGACATTGGTATAGTTTTTATTAATTTTTTTTGGTAACGTATGGTATCTTTTTGCTCATTTTGCAACTGTTTTGTACGATTTACAGTATGGTTGA
>NW_017804128.1:7240-9005 GCF_001625305.1 Branchiostoma belcheri
CCCGGAGATGTCATCCATATAATCAAATCAACATGGCCTAATAAACACTTCTGAACTTTACAATGCCAGTAAATAAGTCACGCCTGTTTCGAGTGGAACATTTAGTTCGAACGCGCCGCTCCGCGCCTAACCTCATTTGCATATATGGGAAAATTAACCTGCTCATTTGCATATATGGGAAAATACCGTGCTCCCGCTAGCGCACTGTGACTTATGGCCTTTGACACCACAAATCATGACGTATAGTCACATGCAACCATTTGCAATGGGAACAACGTTGCTACAGGGTAGCGAACAGAGTCTTGCGAGAATTGGTTGAGTCTTTAGCACCTCTAAGCCGCGAGAATGCAGAAATTACGAAGAAAACTGGCTGGTCTCTCTTCGGATGTGTATTAAAGAGCCAACGTAAGTAACGTTTACTTCTTGATATTTCAGTATGACTACAAGTTTTTCAGGAGCAAACTCTGGTGGTTTTCAAACCACAAATTATGTGTCTCTTAGAGCTGGAAAACTGGCGTTAGCCTGACACTTTCTTATTAGCAATATGGGGCGTCAAATGTTTAGATGCATGTTACACCATATTTACACGTTCGACTCATTAGCATCGGCAGTGTGTTCACACGCGTTACATAACTGTTGTTTGGGTTGCATGTATTTCCATACCTGTTCAAAAACTCCACTGCACTTGTTTCCTCAATTTTCCTCGTTTTGGGCCGACATAAGCATGGGACAGATCGGTTGCATTGGTGCATATAAAAGGAAAATAGCCCCCCTCCCCAAGTAGTATCTGAGTGAGTGACTCATGTACTAGTATATAATTTTGTGAATGTTTTCTTAACTTAGACTAGTTAAAGGGAACCCTGTACTGCTGTTGCCAATATTAACGAGGGAGACTTCAGTTTGCAAAACGTGAGTAAATGCCAATTTTACACATGTAAAATTATAATATATATATAGTAGTTCTTTACAGTGTGCATCATACAGCAATAGTCAGTACAGTTGAGCAAAACAATTGTCCATGCTTTGTTTTGGTACTGCTGCATGAAAAGATCTAACTATAAATTCTACCTGTCAACTGTTTACATTTGTAACCATACAGTGCTATTGTGTTCACAGAAATGCCACAAGTACATGTATATAATACTTAGTAATGCTAAACATTGTTTCTACTCCGTAATTTGTTAACATCATTTCTAGATAACTACATTTGTACATTTCTCCTTCTTTTCTTTGGTGTAGGCACACCATCCTGTCTCCCTGGATGCACCTGTAGCAGATGGGTTTCCAGTGTGGACTTGAGCCGTCTCACCGCATCCGGGATGGAGCTGGTTGATCGGTTGATCCGATTGAAAACGGCATGGACCTGTTCCACCCCTTGCTCCCCATGAAAACCCAACCCAACCCCCCAACACCTTATCCAGGGTATGACATGTTCTTCCAAGAGGTGCATCTTGACGGATACAGACGAGGTAGGGAACAGCTCTCTGTACTTGGCCAGGAAGTGCTTGATACTGCAGTCTGTAACATAAAAAGAATGGTATTGATTGATTATGTATTGGTTTACTATGAAAAACATTATGATGTCAATTGCATATCCAAAATAACTTTAATGTTGGTAGTAGATCAAAATGGGTTGATGACTAAGAACCCACCTAGATTGGATATCTCCTCATTAGTCATGCTGTTTGTGTGGGAGTACCCTTTATGGCACTTTGCAAATGCCTTGAAGATTGTCTCATACTTCACCCTGATGTCATTAGACCTT
>NW_017804128.1:10116-10229 GCF_001625305.1 Branchiostoma belcheri
CTGGAGAGGGGAGGATGGGAGGCTGGAGAGGGAGGGTGGGAGCTGGAGAGGGAGGGTGGGAGCTGGAGAGGGGAGGTGGGAACTGGAGTGGGGAGAATGGAAGCTGGAGTGAG
>NW_017804128.1:10249-18454 GCF_001625305.1 Branchiostoma belcheri
AGGAATCCTGAAGCCCACAAAACCAGATCTACAAGTGCCTTTTGCATCTACTCAAAGGAAAGGTGTGGAAGAAGTTTCCTGGACCAGATTGCTATGATCAGCCATCATACTGTTTCTGTCTACATTCTGAGCAATACATGTTATGTTTATGGGTAGTTTATTCATATTAGATGTAACAAAGCATACCACCTTTATTAAGGTTCAACATCATGGAATGGATCTAAATTTCTATGGACTGAGGTGTTAAGTTAAGAGTTCCTACTGAATTCATGGAGCTCACTTGAAAGTTTTTTGCAAGGATTATAATAATATAGAAGGTGATATTCAGTTGTTGTTTAATTTAACATAAACAAGGTGTCAAAGATGAGAAGAACCAAGGTATAAAGTTGTTCTGGTATAAATAATCATTGTCATTGATTGAGATGGATATGAAGACAAGAAATAAAAAAAGCACAGACACACAAGTGTTTCCTATCTGTTTGAATGAATGAGCAGCTTTATGTTTTACATAGCTTACCCTTCTTCTCCTTTGGGGAGGGGCATACTCTGGGTGGTCGCAGAAGGTTCTTGTGGCATCTACAGTGTTGCTGCACGCATGTCCCGGAAAACTCGCAGCAGTTGTGCAGGACATGGGATAAGTGTACCGGAATGGCTGCCCGTGGGTGGTATTGGGCAGCAACACTGGGGGGTGCGCTTCGCCTCATCGTAATGCAGTCGGCATAACCGGCTGCCGCAGGGCAGACCAAGCCTCTTGCACGTCGGCACGTCGATTTCTATCACTTTATCATGTCGACACCCCCCTGATAACCATGTCCTTCCCCGCATAAAGCAGAGTCGCTCCATGTCTCAGCTCGGGACCGGACTTCCGGGTTTCTGAATTTGCCGCCCCGCGAAAGGGCAGTTGGGAGAGTTACGGGGTCAATCAAATAACCGCTGGGGTTTTCCCTTCTCCGTGGCCCAGTACTCACATACAACCACGTATTTTACAATTATCCATGTAGACAAATAGATAATGAATGTAATCTGACATGAAAGTTCTGAGGAAATGTTTTATTGATTAATAGCTAAGGCAAAGAACTGAATTCACTCGGCCACGTCGCCTGGTAACTGCACCTTTAACCCTTGACCGCATGACCTCCCTACATCAGCTGAGCGTAAAACTACCTGATGACCCACACAATTCACAATTCGTCCTCTAGTTATTGCACGTCAGGTACTTCCATGGCTGCGTTTGGTGGAAAACAAATTGTCGTGTGCCACGCTGCATGTGCGAAAGGTGATGTTCGATTCTGAAAACATGGTATCACGCTTACCGTTGCTTATTTGGACAGCGTTGCAACAAAATTACGAGCATTGCAAAAGATATTTTACGGACACAGGTGCTCGGAAACTGTTACACAGGGATTTATCCTTATATACGCGCATACGTCCTTAAATACGCTACGTTAGGAGGGTATGGTATTTTTTTGGTGTAGATTCTTAAAAGAGGGTGGATTTTTCCATGACCTGGATTAACGAATTTATATGCTTTATTGTCAAGTAACACCATATTATTTCTGTCCTTTTCAACCAGGACCATGCACCAGGCAAGCTTGGATGATGCAATGGAGCTGGCCTGATATTGCAATAACGGCGTAAATGTGCTTTACCTGCTACTGTCGGGGCGCCCCGGGGCTCAGAACGGCACTGGGCATTCTGTAGTGCGCCTGCGCGAACTTAATGTTCGAATTTCAAGCGTTCTATTCAGACGTGAAGTCAAGTACGATAATACCGGACTTTTAACGGTTGTAAAGGAAATTGCTGCAATTCACCTTTATTTACTACCATTGTAAAGCCAGATACTGTTTACATAGTAAACATTACCTGAGTTTACAACCTTTGGTAAAATCCAACTTTTCGTGCAGTGTTAAGTGAATATCAATGGAAGATATAAAGATATATGATTATGAATTATGTTATAATTCACGGAGCTCTGTATATTGTGACGGTCAGTATCTGGTAGCTGTAGCTGTGTTTACTATTCCATTATAATTTATATAACGTTAACGTTACATAGAACTAACCTATAATCTCCATGCAAACAATAATTAACAACATATATTTTGGCATTCCTGTGGCCTGACTCGCGCCACATGATATAGACATTGACTGAGGTAACTGCAAAAAGCATTCATAGATTTAGGAAGGGCAGGGTATATCTACTAGCGACCGTCACCGTTGTATTATTGTTAATGTATATATGTGCATGTTTAACGTTACGAACGTGAGGGCCATACCGATATGCCTGCTTAAATACTGCACTCTGTATCGATTCAAAACAAATCCACGCACTTACCTGCTTATATGATGACCCTCCCGTCTTGTTGGAAATAACGAAAGCTGAATCAGCTAACTCTCTAGCCGGCAAATGTTACGCTACATTCTCTAGTTGAACGCGCTCCATCTTGTCCGCCATTTTTCCTACCCGAAGACGGTATGCAGGTATGCAGGTGCAGGTGATCCTGGACGTGTTACGTCACGGCAGCTCGCCATGCCAGCCACGGCTGGGATGGTGTGATCATCGCTTATATAGACAGGAAGTATACCTTGAGGTACGGAGGTACTACCTTACACCATGGAGGTCTCTTTTTTCTACCTCCATGCTTACACCGATAACAAGCAATGGATCATGCCCGTAATTATATGCTTATAAGCTATAATCGTGGTCGTATCAGGTGCAGCTAAAGGGTATCTCAATAACTGAAATAAACTGAAATTAGACGTTACATGTCTAGACACATTTAATACTAAGTACGCTTTGCTAGCTCTGCGGATTGGGGTGGGGGGATTGGTTCACTGCCAGAGGCACAATCCATGACTATGGCTTAATAAGATAAAAAAAATATATATATATATATAGAAATGCTGTAAGCATTTTTTCCGTAGTCAACTCGCAGCTAACTATACTCTAGATTCTACGTATATATATATTCTACAGATCTTTGCAACCACACCAGTGACCGTTTTGAATCCCCTGAACACTCACCTAAACAGGTCGCTGCTGTGCCCTTTTTTCGTTGAGGTCGTCTGGCGTTTGCTGTGACGCACCCCCATGTCGCGCGTGTGGCCTAAGCTCTGGTCAGGGTTGTAAAAACTGGTTCTGGAAACAATCTCGCACGTAGTTCAGCTCAGCAACGCACAGCTCCCACGCCCAGCGAGTATAATAAATGCGGAAGTGCATATTTGGGTAACCATATTCCCAGCTGATTGACACAGGTTCACAGCGCCCTCTAGTGACTATGTAGAGAACTGCATGTACAGCAAAGAAACTGCCATGATAGGCCATGTGACAACTGTTGTGCAATAAACGTTGATTGGTTGATTGATTGATTGATTGATTGATTGATTGATTGATTGGTCGATTGATTGATTGATTGATTGATCGATCGATCGATCGATCGATCGATCGATCGATCGATCGATTGATTGGTTGATTGATTGATGGCAATGCCATCTCTTACTTTTAAGTCACCTAGACGTGCCCCTGCTAGAAAGCTATGGATCGCCTTACATGCAGCATCCTTCCAGCATCATGAGCATGCTAGCTAGAACCATCGCCATGATTTTCGTGCCATTCCAACCGAGGCCTGCAGACCAAGTCCAATCTTCTTTAACCCTATCTAGACCGGGCTTTTTTGAGCAAGATTTGACCGGGGGGGCTCTTTGGCCCCCCCTCAGAACTCGCTAACGGTATGTCGTATGGCTACCAAATTTTCAGAGGATGGTGTACTAGTTAAAATTTATCATATCTACAATTTTTTTGTCATTATGACGTAATATGACGTCATTATGACGTCATTAATGGGATTTTATTGGCCAAAACCGTCTAGATAGGCTATTCCTGAAAACTAAATGGTATTCAACATAACTTTACCAAAAGTGTTTATGACAGAATATTAGAGTGTACTAAGTCTTATGTTGCCCATAGCAACACCGGTGACGTCATAAAATGACGTCATACATATTTAAGATATCCGCCATCTTGGATCATCAATGCTGAATTTTCAAAAATAGTTTTTTTTCGTGATAAAGCCTAAAATACATTGTAAACATACCAAAGACCTTCATTTAAACCTTTTTTGGAAAAAGAAATGGAAGTATTGATGAAATTTTAAGGAAAATAACTTGTATATACCTGTTCTAATGATATGGTCCGCCATCTTGGATTTTGGCCAATGACGTCATCAAATTAGCATAAATTATGCATATTTAATGATAAAATTTACATAAATTCATATGGGATGTTATTAATATTAGAAACCATGAGTAACTTGACATAAAACCCATAAAATTCTATTCTTGAAACAAAAATTACTAAATTTAGCAAAAAATTCCTGTCATAAACCCGTTGCCATGGCAACACAAAAAATGATTATCTTATTCCAATGATAGAAAATTGTTGCCAACAATATTTTAGGAAAAGTCACCAAGTTTGGTCATTCTAGCCCTAGCCATTCAGACGCTATGTGACATCAAAGTTGGCGCGGGCACTTTTAGCCCCCCCCCCCGGTCTAGATAGGGTTAATATCATCCTCCGTGTACCATATGACGTAACTACCTCACTTCATTATGTATTCCATTATCTTCATACTTATACATGTATAACTGAAATGTTCTACTGCAAGGTTTCTCCTACTCAATGCAATGACAATAAAGAAATGACTGTACTAGACTAATCTCCAAGCAGATCTTTTGGTGGCAAGACAGCATCCATTGGCCAGAGGAGTGTCCATTTCGGTTGGGAAATGGATACAGGACGGCCAATGGAGACAGGACGGCCAATGGATACAGGACGGCCAATGGAGACAGGACGGCCAATGGATACAGGACGGCCAATGGAGACAGGACGGCCAATGGATACAGGACGGCCAATGGAGACAGGACGGCCAATGGAGACAGGACGGCTAGGATGAACAGGTATGAGTAAGGATTAATAGGAAAACGCTAGGGTGAACGGGGATATGTAATTGAAAAGGCCAGTGAATGGGAAAATGCTAGGATGAACAGGTATGCGTAAGGATGAATAGGAAAATGCTGGGATGAACGGGGATATGTAAGGATTAATAGGAAAAGGCTAGGATGAACCGTATGCGTAAGGAAGAATGGGAAAAGGCTAGGATGAACGGGGATATGTATGCATGAATGGGAAAAGGATAGGATGAACAGGTATGAGGAAGGATGAGTGGGAAAATGCTAGGAAGAATAGGGAGTAGTAAGGATGAATAGAAAAAGGCTAGGATTGAGTAAGGATGAGTAAGGTTGAATAGGATTAGGATAGGAGTGGAGGAGGAGTGTACAGTTGTTCATAAGAGGTTATGGTCTCATTCGTGAGTTTTTGTTAACTATAGCCGCCTATGGCAAAATACGTAACTTTACATAGGCCAAAACCCAATAATTTGAATGACAGCCATCTAGTCTATCCAATCAATTTTTAACACAATGGCCCTACATTACGTCAAAAAATTCCCAACCAGATCTAACCCAACAATCTCTTTTTATTTATTTATAAACTGCACTTGGCCACTCTCCGCCAGAGGTCCTCCAGCGCTGCTACCTCCTGACCGCATTACCCATCACAACAGCGTGTAAACATCCGACCTGTCGCGCGGATGTCAACACTTACCCACTAATTTTAGCACATACAAACAACCTCTCATATCACAAGCGGTTTACGCCAACTGACTTAGCTAAAATGCAATTTCTGGCGGATATAAACACACATCCATACACGCATTTAATTTTAGTACGATCTACTTTAGAGTACCCACGTGCACGCGGAAGAATACCGAAATGAGACCTTATGCAGTTTGGTTTACCACATGTGATGTCTGTACCTATAGTGCTACTACCATTGATAATGACATGTGTTATGCATATTCATGGTCTCATTTGCATGTTTGTGACCGGTTACATGCGGCCGTTACCTACATTTCTTGGGTAATCAGGTAACGAGACTTGACCTCTGGCCGGGCTTAGTACTTCCGTGTCATGGCATCGCGCCTTCCTGTCTCGCAAGGACGCGGCATCTTGAGCAGTTTTCCGTCTTTGGAGTGATAATTTCAACAGGCGACTCGGCCCGATCTGTGTATCAACTCACTTCCAGGTAGGAAACGTCGGCATGTAGTTGGTATTCAGAGGTTTGTAGAGTTGGTAAACTACGGTTCATGATATTTGTGTGGCGGCGTGAGTTTGGACCAGTGTGCGTACCCGTTAGCCGCGGCGACTGTTGCAGGGCTTCTCTTGCTTGCAGTCTTTTACAGTAGCCCTAACAACAGTTGCGGAGTGGTGCATTGGGCCAAATGAACAAACATGCGTTTTACCGTGCCGGAACACTTTGAGACCGAAGTTTGCACGTCCCCAGATTCCTAACAGCCTTGCCTAACGTGCCGGGGTGTTTTGCGCGTCAGCCGGTCCCTGCGCGACTCGTACCGCCACTATTTGCGATCCCTCCCCACGCAAAACACAATAGTTGGCCGCCATTTTCGATTGGAATCAGCCGCCGGGAAATTTGCCGCTACTTTTCTGATAAGCTATTTCTATGGATAAGAAAAATAGTGGCACATTTGCAAGTAGCTGATTCAGCGCGCGGCTGACCAAGATGGCGGCCACTCGGCTTAGTTAACCGCCGAAATGAGTCCTTAGCTTGGTTCACAGAATTTATCATAGCGCAGTCAGAATCGGGAAAGCCAGGCTAAAATATATGTCGTTGTAATCCTTACAAGTCAGGGAACCTCGGGAAGTTCATTTGAAGATCACACTTGTACACAAAAACGAGCTTTGTAGCGTCAACGTTGACCTTTATTCGCTAGCTAAGAACTCATTTTGGCGTAGGTTTTCGAACTGTATGGGGGTTTCCGTGATACCGCTAATCCCATCTACTTCCGGGTCACGGCTTACGAGGTTCGGTTACTAGTATATTACACGCCGAAGAGCTAAGGAAACGTTGCGGAGTGAAATTTCATGAAAAAAAGCTCTTAAAAAGCCGCGCCTATAAGGTTTCGCAACTTCTTCCCAAAAATCCAATTACGCTTTGGCGAGTATATTAGGGTCTGCCCTCCGTGTCTATCATATAAATGATACACGTAAACGTCGGGTCGTCTTCGAAGTACCTTATGTATCATTTCAATGATACGTGTAACTACCTAGGTTTTCCAAAGTCGGACTGACTTCCAATATAGTAACCCCACTATCATATCTACGCATGTGTGAGACGGGTACATTGTACCAGCAATCATTTAAATAGCTAATAGAAGAGTTACCACTTGGCTCTTAAAAAGCCGCGCCAATAAGGTTTCGCAACTTCTTCCCAAAAATCCAATTACGCTTTGGCGAGTATATTAGGGTCTGCCCTCCGTGTCTATCATATAAATGATACACGTAAACGTCGGGTCGTCTTCGAAGTACCTTATGTATCATTTCAATGATACGTGTAACTACCTGGGTTTTCCCGGAAGTCGGACTGACTTCCAATATAGTAACCCCACTATCATATCTACGCATGTGTGAGACGATCAAAAAATCCCTTCACCTTTGGCGAGTACTCTTTCTCGCAAAGGCGATTATGGTCTGCCCTCTGTGTCTATCATATAAATGATTGGCGCGGCTTTTTAAGAGCCAAGTGGTAACTCTTCTATTAGCTATTTAAATGATTGCTGGTACAGTGTACCCGTCTTACACATGCGTAGATATGATAGTGGGGTTACTACATTGGAAGTCAGTCCGACTTTGGAAAACCTAGTCCTAGGTAGTTACACGTATCATTGAAATGATACATAAGGTACTTCGAAGATGACCCGACTTTTGCGTGTATCATTTATATGATAGACACGGAGGGCAGACCTTAATCGCCTTTGCGAGAAAGAGTACTCGCCAAAGGGTGAGGGATTTTTTTTTATCGTCTCACACATGCGTAGATATGATAGTGGGGTTACTATATTGGAAGTCAGTCCGACTTTGGAAAACCTAGGTAGTTACACGTATCATTGAAATGATACATAAGGTACTTCGAAGACGACCCGACTTTTGCGTGTATCATTTATATGATACACGCGGAGGGCAGACCTTAATCGCCTTTGCGAGAAAGAGTACTCGCCAAAGGGTGAAGGATTTTTTGGAAGAAGTTGTGAAACCGTAACGGCTTTGCAAAGGTCACCTTTCTAGTTGATG
>NW_017804128.1:18474-21142 GCF_001625305.1 Branchiostoma belcheri
CCACATAATTTGAATTATACTGGAAAACGGTCAACCCAAATCATAAAAAGCGACCTTAACTAGCAATTGAACAAAAGTACGCAATGTTTTCGGTACAACGAAGATAAAAACCCCATCGCACAGACATTTGCCCCTGGGATTTTTCTCCTGGGGACACGAATTTGTCGTCTGTCTGACGATATTTCCCTCACAAAAGGTCGGACCCAAAGCAAAGTCCCGGAGAAAAAGATGACAGCTCCCCGTTTACCCTGGTACACGGAACGTAACCGTGTGGTCACAGCTATGAGGCGAACTGATGCTCTTGTGTTTTTATCAGAAACTCCATCTCGGAAACAAATTTCGGAGACTGTGAGGAAATCGACACCACACACACACCCTCCTCCTCCACCATGATGGAAACTTGAAGCGGCCTGCAGCGCGCTCGGCAGGCGACACTGCACCACATTTTTCCGCAATGTCGGAAGCCGCTCGGAAGTTATACTGCACTCGGCTGTTCCTCCGTGATGACTACCTAGCGGACAGTATTAAGAAAAACGAGACTTACCTTCAAAAACAGATGCAAATAGCAGAAAACAATCCGAAACGCCAGGCCGGTCGTCTGCTCAGCGGACCGCTACCATTTGACAGCGCGAGCCGTGTATATAGTAGACCACGTGACGTCGAATAGGATATTTGCATAATTTATCGGTCACTTTCACTTACGGTCCTGGCGTGACGTGAGGAGAAAGTGAAATATCTTCAAGCAGATGTAAGTATGGCTTCGCTTTGTTTTCGTACGTGGGTTTCCTGGCTTTTTTTTACCGTACTTAACCTTTTAAAGTAGATGTATTGCTTTAGTCGTATTGCTCGCGTTTTGGTTTGTATTTGTCTTTGTATTTGTATGTATCTTTCTGACATTTAATACGTCTTTCAATGTGACATTTTGACAGGGATGCGGTTCAATGTCCAGAGAGGAGACAAGACAAGGCTTTGAGTTATTTCCTGGAGAAATGTATGTGCATTTAACCTCCTTGGTATGTGTAAAACTAGTAGTTGGCGGTAAACTTATAGCACAATATAGGTATGAATTCTTGTTTGACGAGGTTCATAATGTCAAAATTTGAAAATGTAGGAATCTTGTTGTTGTTGTTGTTTTGTTTTTTTTGCCCGCCCTATCGCATTAGATTTGGAGTCTGCAGAGGATGTCATCCATAAAATTTACTTGCCGCAGCTTTACCTGTACCAGCTACAACATCGATAGGGGGCGCTGCGAAACCACAATATGCACGACAATTCATCCTTTCCAGGAAATGTAGCGACTATTTCGGCACATGTCGCGTTTATTAGAGATCACCAGGGAGTACTAGTAGATAAGAAATGAACAGTTTAACAGACTTTCACAGCTATAACCAGATGTTTATTGAAATACAACTCTTAGCAACACCATAGTCATTCCTCTGTATCAGTTATGAAGAAACCTCGCCATGGTGAGATGAGACATTAATGTAAATGGAACAGTCAATTTAACTTTATAACATGTATAACATTTTTACTTTCGACTTAGAATTTTTACTTTTGACTATGTGTACGGATAGTGTAATGCTAGCATCTATTACACGATTTTGGTGGTTCCTAAGTGCAATCTCTCGAACAACCTCTCAAGACAATCTACTATCATCCGCCAAAAAAGAAAGGAAGAAAACAGGAAGTGTTGTACAGTAGTATCAGAGAATACTTTTTGTAACGTAACTGTAGGTGACATGTCTAAAATATATGAGACGTACAAATATTGCTAAAAGTTGGTAGTTTAAGTACCTGTCTGAACAATTTGAAGTCTTGCCTCTTTATATCTGCATCTACGTATAGTTAGTTAGTTACAATAACTTTTTTGCTAATTGATTAATTTTCGCTAATTGACTACTTAATTAATTTTTGCCAATTATAGTTACCTCTCTTACATCCCGCTAGTGACATACATTCTTCCTACACGGCTAGTATTGTTGCGTTCTTCTGCCGTTTTAACATTACCAGTTTCACCTGAATCATAAAATCATTTCGTTTTTGCCACCGAATGTCCTGCTATCTCATTTTCATTTTCATACAGGTGCTCATCGTCATATGTGTCCTGGTCGTCATTCGGTCTTACCTCTGTGGATGTTAGCGATTGGTTCTGGCGAGTTTCGCCTCCGCTGTACCAACCGTCTGGTTTTGTCCACGTGTACCTTCGACCTACCGCCTCTTCACTGTCAGGATCGTATGTTACAGCAGAAGTCCCGGTGTCCCGGTCTAAATGTCCTCTTGCGTCGTCCTCATTTTCGTAAATGTTTTCGTCTTCAAATACGTCCGAATCGCCATCGGTTTTTCCATCTTCTGATGCCAACGTTTGGTTCCGGTGTTCCCCGTCTCCCCTGTCCCAGTCATCCTGACTTGCCCTTCGCCCGGACGCTTCGTCGCTCTCGAAATCGTCGTTTATTACATCATGTGTGACGTAGTCACTCAAACTGTCTCTTGGGTTCGCTGGTAAGGTTTCTGGTGCAGCGTCCATTTTGCTCTTGCTTTCGGTTTCTGCCATGTTCTTGTCAAACTGACTGGTGTTCATCGAATGCCCTGCAAGGCCAGTCTCCTTTTCATTTTCATATGGGTGTTCATCATCAAATGTGTCCGGATCGTCCTTTGTTATTGTCTGGTT
>NW_017804128.1:21220-32305 GCF_001625305.1 Branchiostoma belcheri
CTCAAATTATTGTTTATTATACAAGTAAGGAGCTGCCTCCTAGAAGTTGATAACGTAAACAGTGTGAGGATCGGTAGGGGGTAACGAGATTATGTTGCGTGTCGCATCAAAAATCAACAAAAAATTATATCCTCGCAATCTAGTGTACAATTTTACGTACCAAATAAGCAAATTCACTGTTATAAAGGGATTCTTGTGTTGGTAATGAGGAAAGCGTTAATCTAAGACTAAGTTATGAGTATACGGTAAACCCCTACACGAGTCCCGCCTGATTCTCACATCTGGATTTCATCCCGCCCTGACGCCAGACCGGAATGTGAAAACATCGGGCCGGTTCACTAATGATGGGGGGAGGGTGAACAACTTTAAATCTCGCAGCGAAACACAGAAAAACATTTGCTATACATTAAATTGGCACACGGTATTATTGGCAGTTGAGTAACCATACGCAACTGGAGTATGGATGGCAAAAACGCCTACAAACACGTCAAAAATAAGCCGAAGCCCAGACCATTGCATGACAAGCATGAAGGCCAAGGGACAGTTCACTAACTGTTACAACGTTATACTCTCAAAGACCCATAACAACACAGAAGGACAGCTCACTTTTTACCCGTCTTTTAATTGCGGTGTCTCAGTACAGTGTGGTTTCAGTTCTGCTAGTAAAATGCTTTAGTAACTTTTACAGACAATGAGCATTTGTTTACCTGTCCTGTATAACTCGACTATACATAGTACTACTAAACTATGCATAGACTACTAAACTATACGTAGTACTACTCAACTATACATATTTCTGCATGTTTTATAGGTCGCTTCTTTCATTTTTTTACAGAGGTTGGTCCAGCTCTCGTTGACATGGCAACAACAGGCAGCAAAGAAAGTTTGGAGGACGTCGTGAGAGGATCAGCAGGGGGTTCTGCTAACACCGTTTCCACCTGGCAAGGAGGATCAGCAGGGGGTTCTGCCTATACCGTTTCCCCCTGGCAAGGAGAAAGCTGTGCGGAGTCTGGAGAGGAAACCGGGAGGCAAGACAAAGGTGTGAAAGTGTTCAGGTGTGAGGAGTGTGCCAAGCAGTTCAGTTGTCTAAGTCATCTTGAGAGACACGTGCGGACTCACACAGGTGAGAAACCCTTCAGGTGTGAGTGGTGCAGCAGACAATTCAGTCAACAGGGTGATCTAAAGAAACACTTGCGGACTCACACAGGAGAAAAACTCTACAGCTGTGGGGAGTGTGACAAGCAATTCAGTAGACTGGATCATCTGAAGACTCACATGCGGACTCACACAGGAAAAAAACCCTACAGGTGTGAGGAGTGCAGCAAGCAGTTCAGTCAGCTTGATCATCTTAAGACCCACATGCGGACTCACACTGGGGAGAAACCCTACAGGTGTGAGGAGTGTGGCAAGCAGTTCAGTGAGCTGGGTGATCTGAAGAGGCACATGCGGACTCACACTGGTGAGAAACCCTACAGGTGTGAGCAGTGCAGCGGGCAGTTTAGTGAGCTGGGAAATCTAAAGACTCACATCCGGACTCACACTGGTGAGAAACCGTACAAGTGTGAGGAGTGCAGCAGGCAGTTTAGTGAGCTGGGTAATCTGAAGAGGCACATGCGGATTCACACAGGACAAACACCCTACAGGTGTGAGGAGTGCAGCCGACAGTTTAGTCGGCTGGGTGACCTGAAGATACACATTCGGACTCACACAGGTGAGAAACCCTTCAGGTGTGAGTGGTGCAGCAGACAATTCAGTCAACAGGGTGATCTAAAGAAACACTTGCGGACTCACACAGGAGAAAAACTCTACAGCTGTGGGGAGTGTGACAAGCAATTCAGTAGACTGGATCATCTGAAGATTCACATGCGGACTCACACAGGAAAAAAACCCTACAGGTGTGTGGAGTGCAGCAAGCAGTTCAGTCAGCTTGATCATCTTAAGACCCACATGCGGACTCACACTGGGGAGAAACCCTACAGGTGTGAGGAGTGTGGCAAGCAGTTCAGTGAGCTGGGTGATCTGAAGAGGCACATGCGGACTCACACTGGTGAGAAACCCTACAGGTGTGAGCAGTGCAGCGGGCAGTTTAGTGAGCTGGGAAATCTAAAGACTCACATCCGGACTCACACTGGTGAGAAACCGTACAAGTGTGAGGAGTGCAGCAGGCAGTTTAGTGAGCTGGGTAATCTGAAGAGGCACATGCGGATTCACACAGGACAAACACCCTACAGGTGTGAGGAGTGCAGCCGACAGTTTAGTCGGCTGGGTGACCTGAAGATACACATTCGGACTCACACAGGGGAGAAACCCTACAAGTGTGAGGAGTGCGGCAGGCAGTTTGGATACCAAAACAGCCTGAAGAGGCACAAGCAAACTCACAGGGGAGAAACACAACAGGAGTAAAGACTAGGATCCTGTTTAGCGCCTAACGTTCCATTATAAGACAATTTGACGCACATTCTGAGAACCTTTTTTGTGTAAGATGTGCCAAAGATACTGCATGGAGGTGAGCAAGCCTACATGTTCAATGTGATGATAGCAGTAGAGGAAGTTAACTAGAAGACTATCACTAGTATACTAGTAATATCAGTTAACGTTATCGCAAATAGTTGGTATAGATTATCTCTTTTAATGCCTGCAATAAAGGGAGTGGTAGATAATCCCTCGTGGGTTGTATAGATAACTTTACATATATTGTTCATCTTTTATTCCTGTTACTGTTTATTTTGGCATATATAATCCCTTTGTTTTGGTAGCATCACTTTTGTTTTATATTACACAATTTCCTTGGTCGTTGTAGAATTAAATACCAACGATTCAACTACGTAGAAGATTGTTGTTCCAGAGATCAATTTTGTTTTGTTATTGTTAGCATTTTGACTCTATTTTTTGTTGTTAGTTGGCATATGTTAGAGAAATTTACTAAATCAGATGGAAACATTTTTGGTTTACCTGTAATTAGACGTAATATGCTGTACGGTGTTTTTCCTTCAGGTACCTTTCTTACATTGTTGTTCGGTTAGGTTAGCCGTGCTTAATTGTTTTGTTTTCATTTTTATCTCATTAGTTTTGGTTTCGATTAACGATGTACATAATCAGTAACTAACATCGGGAAGTGATTGTACACTTGAGTTAGCGTTAGGTTTGTATGAAAGTACTAGTTTCGTTTTCCAGTTGAAGTTTCCTTGACAAATTTTGTGCCCATATTTTCTGTTTAGTGAATTATATCTTTTGACTACTTTCAACCCAGTGGTTTTTTTATTTATTTTTTTTAGCGGATATTCATTGTAGATTGATGGTATCAGGGTCTTGTTATGACAATTACGTCAAAGTAAATCTGATTCAAGTTATTGGTGCATACTCTTTGTGAATTTTGCATTTTACTGAAATAGTTTTATACTATGTTTAAATTTTTCCCATTATTGTTTGTTGTGCTCTCATACTTTCTCAAAGTCTGAGCGAAGCAGGTAGCCAAAATGGTAAGTGCACTGGGCCTTCGTTTAGTCTAGATATACTTTTTTTTTCTAATCAATACAAAAATGAGCCTGGTGTTGGCATCATACATCAATGATTTTCGGCTCAATCACTAAGTACCTACCCTGGATGCCAGACTAATATCTGGGCGTTAGGCGCTTTCCTTCGGCAGCCAAGAGCCTTTCGCCCGCCTATCTAAATTACCGCTACGCACCGGGGGAGTTGAGCCTAAGACCGGACAAACCCCTCGGGCACAACTCCCCCGTAGAGGCGGGCGAAGGGTTCTTGGCTACCGAAGGAAAGCGGCTAACGGCCCAATACTAGTACGTTTGGCATCCAGGGTACTAAATACCTTGTAAAACTAAAAAAAAAAAAAAAACTAAATGTAGATTAAACAAGGGTGGTGTTTAAAAAACACACCAGCGACGAGAAGTATTTAATAATATGGTAGGAGGCATTGTATCGTGCTTGTGTCATGTATTTTTTGTGGCTGACATAGGTGAATAGGTCTATGGAGGTAACCGGTTGTTTTGCTATTGTTAGTTCGCTACAGGCGTTTCGATACATGGCAGAAGTCTCTAGATCATTAGAAATGATTATCGTATTCCTACATACGCGTACATATTTATAAATGTCAAAGAATGAAATCATGACATTTTCAGCCTAGAAGGTTATGGTGATTTAAGCTCCTTGAGTTAGCGTGAAATACAATTTGCGTGAAATACAAATGCCAGCGGGATACGACACTGATCTCTTCGGGCCAGGGTAGCCACACTTCTGCCATGTAGCGAAACACCTTACCACAATGGAGCGAAACGTACTGTAGCAAACTGACAATGTAGTGAAACGACCTGTATTCTCTATGGATGTAATGCAAAGATTTTTGCCTGGATTACGTTTGGAATCACCGCCAGGCTCCATAAATATTGATCCTTTCGTTTATTTGTTTGACGTCGGTGTTTACGGCTAGTCATACACGGTTGAAATTTAAAAAAATGCATATCGTACATAATCGATTAAAAATAAAACGTGCATACAATTTTACTCGTCTGAAAAAAATTGCATGACTTGAAAAATAAAACATGCATTCTGAAACATGCACAGTATATTGCAAGACTGTCCTTGACATATTAAATTTTATTCACAATCCGGCGCCGTTGCAGGCAGTCATGTGTTCCAAAGCAGGAACGCTACCGAACGCGTTAAATGATTTCGCAGCAAGAACAACATTCCTTACCTGACTATGTTGAATAAAGATTGTACATTGCATACATGATAAACATCAGATGTACACTACTCTGGTGATTCTATGGGACAACACTTGTTTTACCACAGGTTTTACCTTGGTTTTACACACTCTTATCATTTTCTAGTTTTGCATCACAAGCTCGCACAGTCTAAAAGATCTATTTTAGAGGCGAAGCGTCAGTCGCGCTCAGTAGGGTAGCGGCCAGGCGGTGGTGGAAGGGTCGCTAAGCATGATGGGTAATTTTCTCGGTCAGAAGCGCAGCGGGCTCATTTGAACTGTTAGAGGCCGCCCCGAGCGGTCGTGCCGGGAGCTCAAAATACGCATTCAAAATGGCCGCCGCTACATCGTCGCGTTCTTCTACTGCTGTTTTGATCGCCAGGAACGCGTTTACGGGCCATCTATTTATCCCCAGAAGACACCAGGTTTGTGTAGACTTTGGTCATAGTGTAATTGTTGTAGCTTAGCGATTTAAATTGGCACAATAATCAAAATAAATAGCGTAAAAGAACGAACGTCACAAATTTTATTTGGACCATTTTGGTGTCGGAAGCTACAAAAACTCTATCCCACTGCCACGGGGCATATTTTACAACCTCTACCACTGTGTCCCCACGTACTACTGGGTTTCGGTTGAGATAATGATGATATGTGTATGTAGTTGTTGTATTTAGATACGCAAATTTTGTTGGGCTTCGTTGTGTAGTGAGGGGGAGGGGGCGATACCTTCCGTACCTACCTTCGTCCGCGAGCGATGTTCGAAGAACGATACAAGCTAAGGCTTTCAACTTGGAAATGCTGGAATATAGATGTTGTTCACTGTGCAGTTTGTTGTGTTGAGAGTTCATAACTACCGTATGATGTCTTGTCCTTGAGGATAATTTGTGTGATGATATTTTTATTTAGGTAAAAAAAAATCATGCATTGGAACCGTTGAACATTTTCATTTGATTCTTCTCGTTCCCCACAGACTCGGTATGCAGGGCCTTTGTAAGTCCTTCCAACATCTGCAGAACCTTGCACCACGGTGGGGACTGCTTTAATAGCTGTCTTTGCTTCATGCTGCATGTGTCAAGGTCCAAGGAATCATTTCCTGGAGCAACCAACAGAGTTGAATACATAAATGTATTAAGTTATCAACAGCTTATGGTAACCGGGTACATACACTGATACAGTATAATAAAGTTATCCAAAAACAAATGGAAACCACTGAGTTTGCTTTTAGCAACCCTAACCATGTGCACTTGCTCTTGATATAATATGTAATAAATTGGTGCTAGAATGTATATGTATGTATATAGTATGAATGTAGATTAGTTCAATGTAGAGACACTTCCTTTATTTTATAAGAGTAAATTGAGGGTAAATGGATTGATACTAAAAAGTAAAGGAGCATTAATCCACTCTGTATTTGATGTACTAGTAATCTAAATGTTGCACAACACTCTTACATGTATTGTATGCAATGATTTTGTTGCTGTATTGTACAGTGATGTCAGTGGCTGGAAAATATGATGGAATGAACTTGATGGTGCAGTCTATGTTGTCCTTTCATCATAGGGTAGAATGCTTATTAACTAATATTGGACGTAAAAATAGATATGGTTGGCCAGCTTAGTACATGTGATTTGCATTATAGAAGGTATGTAAGATATGGATAATTTGATCAGTTGGATTGCCCCTAAACTACATGTATCTACCGTTTTAGGTCCTATATTGATATTCTTCTCTATATTGGACACCATGCTGGGGTGACATCCTCTCAGGATTGTTGTGTAGAGATTCGATTGAATTTTGACTGTACTATGACAGTGAACAGACCATAGGTTAAAACAGACTACATGAATAGATTGCCTACATGCAGAATTGTATTTACATTTTGTATACTGTTCACATTCTCCCTGTCAGGTTACACGGATTCCTCCACAAGTCCTGCCTTACCATGGTTAACCACTCCACAGTCAAATACATGTACAACAAAATGTACATGTACAGTATCCTATTCATTCTCTTTCTGAAATAGACTACACATTCATCATTGTAGCTGCGACCTCGGACAGTAGTATCTACTGAAGGGAAACATGAAATCTATATCTAGATTGAAGATGTGAAAAATGCTGATGTTCCTTTTTGTATATCACTGTGCAATGAATAGCTTCTCATTCACATATCTCAGCATTGGAATTTTTATTTTTTGACTGAAGCATAACATCGCAGGAACTGTATTTGTAATTGAAATGCTAGTCTCTTTATCCTTGTGCAATAAAAACTGTCTTCTTTGTAACTGTTGTCAGAAATTTACACAAAGCAATGGCTTAAGCCTTAAGTTGCAGGATATATATTTTTATTCTAAATGGTCAACATATTCTAACTGGGACGCCATTGTCACACCAAACATCAGAGATGGGACATGCCTATGTGTTCAATGTCATGATCACACTAGGGTGCATACTGAAATTACATTCTTCAGTTGAATTAACATGTAACAAGAAAACGTGTGTGGGTATGGGATTGTAGAATTATTTGGCTGTTGACAATTCTTCCTGATGGTGACATCTGAATCCTGCATAGAGTTTCCATCCCTGGCAGTGGGGCTGCAAACTCTGAATCTGATGATGTGTGATATGGCTCGCTTCTTGACATACCGCAGGCTAGAAAGGAAGACGAAATTATGATCAGTTTACATGAACCACATATATAAAAGGACAGAGACCATGGAGAGCTGGTAAAGAAATAGAAATGGCAATTTTATCATGTCCAAACTGAAGCACCCATAACTACTTACTATGTACAGTACTTGTATCTAGTAATACTCGGCAGTGCACCAGGAAGTTACAGTTAGTCTTTATCATTTGATAGAAAAATTAGTAATGAACAACAGCTCCATCCCAGAAAGGTAGGTACTGCATTTATATACTGTAGATTATATTATTATATACCAGTATTCAGCATGCAGCACACACATAAACATAGCATAAAGCTGTCTGCCTGCAACTGGATTTATTTCAAAAGTATTGTTGTAAGGGCAGCTGTTCTAGGTCGCTACTTTCGGCATCTTGATATGTCAAGAACAGAAAGTCTCATGAAAGTATGTGTGGACAATATTTTTGCACAACAAAAGAGTAACTCGGCAGCGTTTTCCGCCCCCCCCCCCTTTATCGTAAACGAAAATGCACACGATCGTTCGAAACCAAGCGATAACAATACATGAATTAAGTCACTAAGTAGTCCTAATCATAGTCGACAAAATGTCACTTTGTCTGTAAATGTTTCAGAAGAATCCGTACCGGAAAACTCTGTGGACGCCAATTTTTAGCCCGGCCGCCATCTTGGCTTTACAACAACAAAATTTCGCTGTACATCGTCCCGTATTTTGCCTCATAGCGGCCGAACGGTTAGGGGTTCACACGGCTTCAGTAAACGTTTTGGGGAGTTTAAGATACACAGTATACATTTTTCTTCATGTCGTATAAAATGAACCCTCTCGGAAAATCCCGAATTAGACCACTGAAAATGGCACACAATCGAGAAAATCGTAAATTATGTTGCTTTAGGGCTCCCACGAACCTTGTATATTTACGGCACAAATATCGGAAAAAGGCGACGTACCTGTGTTCAGCGATAGCCTGCCAGCGACGAAGGGATGTCTCCTCGACAGTTTGGCGCAACTCTGAACTTTCAAAATAATCCCATTGTAGAGAAATTTAACGAGATACTGGGGTAGAAAAAATCGCTACCTAAATACAAGTTTTGCAAAACCCAACGTTCTGATTGGCCGGCGCGGTCACGTGGGAGGGTTCCACCACCGCCTGATAATATATGCGGCGCGTCCACTATACGCGCGGGTGCTTTTCGTCGATTTTAAAACTGTTATAACTCCGGGTTGAGTGGGCGGAAAGATGTGAAAATTATACTGTAAGATCAACATTCTTACAATGTAAATAGGAATGCCACACACGCCCCAAATAAAATGACACTGAAGTCTAAACAAGGCACAGCTGCTACCGGCATGGCCAACAGTGAATTCCCTAGGGGACGCATTGGCGGAATTTTTAGAATTCCTGGCACATCGATCGCAGTACTATACAATGCTCCGTCCCCTGAGGACGTCGCAAAAAAAAAGGAATTTTTCTTTGGAAATGTTCATAGGAGATTTTAAAAATAATGGTTTTCTGTTACACTTAAATTTGTAGTATGAGCAAGCCCAATAATAGCCTTTGTTCTAAGGCCTGTGCGCATATGTTGGGTAATCAGGTAATGTAGAATTCTCATGTTATGAACTAAATGAAAAACCAATGTAGATTATCTGGTCAATTTTTCATGACATAAAACACAGGTCGGTGACGACTAAATTATGACATTTTGCCTGTTAAAAATAATTACCGGTTACCAGCCTTTGCTCCAAGGACGTGTCCATTTGTTGGGTAATCAGGTCACGACACTTGACCTCTGACATGGGAAGTACTTCCGGGTCACGGCATCGCGCCTTCCTGTCTCGCAAGGACGCTGCATCTTTAGCAGTTGTCCGTCTTTAAAGGAGTTTTGCAGTGATTTAACAGACGACTCGACCCGGACTGTGTATCAACTAACTTCCAGGTAGGATGTGTCGGCATGTAGTTGGTATTCAGAGGTTTGTAGAGTTGGTAAACTACGGTTCATGATAATTGTGTGGCGGCGTGAGTTTGGACCAGTGTGCGTACCCGTGTGATCTGGGCCGTGCTGTTTATAATTTAGTTAATAGAAATGAAAAATATTCACCAAAAATCAACGATTAGTGCTAAGGTCCCAATTTTTGAACAATGTTTGCCCAGGATTTAATGTCCGATTTTTCAGCGAACGTTGCATTGCGTAGCCACGCCCGTTGCCATGGCAACGGACGAGGCCATTTCTGCGGGGGTTGATGCACACCGTCCTTTCATCTTACTCCGTTTTACAAAGATTTACAGTCAAATAACGTTTTGAAAAGCTGACATAGTCAATGATACATACACTAAAGATATTTCCCTGACTACCAGTGTTGCGAAAGACGTCTATGAAGCAAGGACTGACAAGCGCAAGCTTGCAAATTTTATGGAAATCGTGTAAACCAAAATTCACGGACAGCACATGTAAATCTTAGAAGCGTCGATTACGGATATTAGATCTTCATATGAAATTGTGGCTAGAGTTAAGGAACCACAGAACAGGAAAAGATTCAAATATTATATATATGTGCACTTTGCTTTCAGGAAAAGCGTCAAATGCAAGTCAATCCCACGCGCTACGAATTGTTTAAACAACCTTGCCAGCAGCCTGACTGTCCACCAACCTAATATCGCAAGCCTGACAAGTAGGGTTATCTGATTACACCCCAAAGTAATACCCATTACGTGGCTTGATTAACCTGGCCGAAATTTGTGCCATTGTTACCCCCCCCCCCCCATACACACGCACGGATGCACGCATTGAGTCTGAGGCGCACTCCACCCCCCCCCCGCCACTTTTGGGGCGGTGGATCCTTACCCTGCCCCCCCCCCCCAACTAACGGAAAAACACCCGACACGTTACAGCTGAGGTGAATTTGTATCCCCCAGACTTCCAGACTGCAAAATCATAAAAGATTTCGTGGATTTCTACTTAGGTGAGAATGGATATATTATGCCAAAGCATTACTGTAACTTTCATTGGAAAAGTTTCTGCTTTGCTCTGTGCTAAGAACGCTGTCTGGAATTCCCCTTCCTTTTCTGAGTGATAGTTTACGGTCAATTTGGCCTCTTTTGCCTTCATTCTTCTCAACTAGTAGAAAAGGGTACTCTTGACTGAAGTTGCCTTGCATTTTTGTAAGCCAGGATCTTGTGTCACCTCTATAAACCACTCCCCATTCCCGCCTAGGCTGACTTTTAGAGTGCGCTAGATGCACTATCAGCAGCATGTCGCTTATTTCTTCTTACCTCGGGTTCAAATTTTAGCAAGTTTATATGTTTGGCTTTACTGTTGTTTGTGTCATGTCGATGTCTTTGCTTTATGGGCTTGTCCTGATGCGACATGCACCTGAATGTCGCTACTGATGCTATGCCTCATTTGCCAGCATACACGAAATGATCAGCATCGTTCAGATCTATCTGTTGCTGTCTACCAAGGTTTACATGTAAACAATCTCATACAGAACACATTAATCTACCCAACGGTACGAAAAAAAACATTAATTACCGTTTCCGACACGTCATAAGGGTAATTAAAGATATATGTTGTACTTTTTCTTCAAACTGCCAGGTGGCGCTGCTCATATCAAAATTTTGACGCAACTTCATTGACCCGTTGCTTGGTAACGGAGTGACGTGAGACAAAATCTTTTTAAGAGATTGTTAGGGGATGTTTATTCTTTC
>NW_017804128.1:32325-35390 GCF_001625305.1 Branchiostoma belcheri
ACGCTAGTGTTATTCGCTGCTGTCTCGCCGTGCCCAGAACGTAATTTTATATTATATCGGACGCTGTGGAAGGAAAACATTTCCAACACCCAAGCACGATTTTCAACCGGCTGTTTTTGTAAGTTAGAATGGGGAGGCCGGGGCCGGGGACATTTTTAAGTACTTTGACTAAGTTAGAGCAGTTTTTTCGTGTTTATAAATTATGTTGTGGACAGAGTCCGACAGACTGTTGTTGGTTTCTTGTAACCCCAAAACCGAGGAGGCTTGTATTTAACCTCCTTGCCAAAACTTACTGCTCCATTGGTTTTGGAACTACTTGTATTTGTTTTGAGTGGCGGACAGACGTATATTTTCCGACATAAATTCCCAACTATTTTCCACTGACACAGTTTCTCCAAATTGTTACATAACTGTTTGGCTCTGGGGAACGGTGGAGAGGCAGCCCCATTCACAGTTTGACCACAACAATTCAGATGAAAAAACCTAACCGTTACTAAACTTAGAGTAAAAGTAGAAACACTCCCCTCCACATTTTAATTATCCGGCCGCAAGGCAAAATATGTCATATCATATTCATAACAATACAACAGACAGCATATAGGATGATACATTTGGGGAAGGTAGGATACCGGTAGTTCACAACAATTTGAGAAGTGAGAAAGAGCAGGGTGGAAATGAATAAGAAAGGCCAAGGAAAGGTGAGACAATCTGTGCACATTAATGAATGAATTACAATGAGCTCTATGCATAAGCAACAAAATGTGGGCTACGAAAAGTGTAATAAGTTTGGGTCAGCAGAAGCTGCAACTTTAGAATGCAATGTGTAAGATAAGCTAGTGATCGCGCCAAACATTTATGTAACAATTTGAAGAAACTGTGTCAGTGGAAAATAGTTGGGAATTTATGTCGGAAAATATACGTCTGTCCGCCACTCAAAACAAATACAAGTAGTTCCAAAACCAATGGAGCAGTAAGTTTTGGCAAGGACATTATACACAGATAATGTCCTTGGTTTTGGCAAGGAGGTTAAATACAAGTCTCCTTGGTTTTGGGGTTACAAGAAACCAACAACAGTCTGTCGGACTCTGTCCACAACATAATTTATAAACACGAAAAAACTGCTCTAACTTAGTCAAAGTACTTAAAAATGTCCCCGGCCCCGGCCTCCCCATTCTAACTTACAAAAACAGCCGGTTGAAAATCGTGCTTGGGTGTTTTCCTTCCACAGCGTCCGATATAATATAAAATTACGTTCTGGGCACGGCGAGACTGCAGCGAATAACACTAGCGTATTCGCGTTTGTAGTTGACTGCCCTGGGAAAGAGACCGCATTTTCTCCGCGCAAAGCATACTGGGAAGAGTCAACCATAGCATCCTGGGGACGAGTCGATGAACGATGAAAATTTGAGTTTTGAAGGGTGAAAAAAAGTTTTGAACGATGAAAATTTGAGTTTTGAAGGGTGAAAAAAAATTTTTGAACATTCAAAAGTTGAGTTTTGAAGGGTGAAAATTTGAGTTTTGAAGGGTGAAAAAAAGTTTTGAGCGATGAAAATTGGGTTTTGAAGGGTGAAAATTTGAGTTTTGAAGGGTGAAAATTTGAGTTTTAAAGGGTGAAAAAAAAGTTTTGAACGATGAAAATTGGGTTTTGAAGGGTGAAAAATTGAGTTTTGAAGGGTGAAAAATTAAGTTTTGAACGATGAAAAATTAAGTTTTGAAGGGTGAAAATTGGGTTTTGAACGGTGAAAAGTAAGTTTTGAAGGGTGAAAATTTGAGTTTTGAAGGGTGAAAAATTAAGTTTTGAACGATGAAAATTGGGTTTTGAAGGGTGAAAATTTGAGTTTTGAAGGTTGAAAAAATTGAGTTTTTGAAGGGTGAAAACTGGGTTTTGAAGGTGAAATTGGTTTGAAGGGTGAAAGTTTGAGTTTTGAAGGTGAAAATTGGGTTTTGAACGGTGAAAATGGGTTTTGAACGGTGAAAACTGACCCGATGAAGCCTTGGTTGAAGTTGTACCTTTGGTCTTTCGTACATTTGCCAGCATACACGAAATGATCAGCATCGTTCTAGATCTATCTCTTGCTGTCTACCAAGGTTTACATGTAAACAATCTCATACAGAACACATTAATCTACCCAACGGTACGAAAAAAAACATTAATTACCGTTTCCGACACGTCATAAGGGTAATTAAAGATATATGTTGTACTTTTCTCCAAACTGCCAGGTGGCGCTGCTCATATCAAAATTTTGACGCAACTTCATTGACCCGTTGCTTGGTAACGGAGTGACGTGAGACAAAATCTTTTTAAGAGATTGTTAGGGGCTGTTTATTCTTTCATTTAAGACACAATCTTAATAATCAATGGTTATTAATAGAAATGAAAAATATTCACCAAAAATCAACGATTAGTGCTAAGGTCCCAATTTTTGAACAATGTTTGCCCAGGATTTAATGTCCGAATTTTCAGCTAACGTTGCATTGCGTAACCACGCCCGTTGCCATGGCAACGGACGAGGCCATTTCTGCGGGGGTTGATGCACACCGTCCTTTCATCTTACTCCGTTTTACAAAGATTTACAGTCAAATAACGTTTTGAAAAGCTGACATAGTCAATGATACATACACTAAAGATATTTCCCTGACTACCAGTGTTGCGAAAGACGTCTATGAAGCAAGGACTGACAAGCGCAAGCTTGCAAATTTTATGGAAATCGTGTAAACCAAAATTCACGGACAGCACATGTAAATCTTAGAAGCGTCGATTACGGATATTAGATCTTCATATGAAATTGTGGCTAGAGTTAAGGAACCACAGAACAGGAAAAGATTCAAATATTATATATATGTGCACTTTGCTTTCAGGAAAAGCGTCAAATGCTAGTCAATCCCACGCGCTACGAATTGTTTAAACAACCTTGCCAGCAGCCTGACTGTCCACCCACCTAATATCGCAAGCCTGACAAGTAGGGTTATCTGATTACACCCAAAAGTAATACCCATTACGTGGCTTGATTAGCCTTGCCGAAATTTGTGCCATTGTTACCCCCCCCCCCCCNTACACACGCNCG
>NW_017804128.1:35410-40391 GCF_001625305.1 Branchiostoma belcheri
ACCCACCCCGCCACTTTTGGGCGGTGGATCCTTACCCTGCCCCCCCCCCAACTAACGGAAAAACACCCGACACGTTACAGCTGAGGTGAATTTGTATCCCCCAGACTTCCAGACTGCAAAATCATAAAAGATTTCGTGGATTTCTACTTAGGTGAGAATAGATATATTATGCCAAAGCATTACTGTAACTTTCATTGGAAAAGTTTCTGCTTTGCTCTGTGCTAAGAACGCTGTCTGGAATTCCCCTTCCTTTTCTGAGTGATAGTTTACGGTCAATTTGGCCTCTTTTGCCTTCATTCTTCTCAACTAGTAGAAAAGGGTACTCTTGACTGAAGTTGCCTCGCATTTTGGCCAGGATCTTGTGTCACCTCTATAAACCACTCCCCATTCCCGCCTAGGCTGACTTTTAGAGTGCGCTAGATGCACTATCAGCAGCATGTCGCTTATTTCTTCTTACCTCGGGTTCAAATTTTAGCAAGTTTATATGTTTGGCTTTACTGTTGTTTGTGTCATGTCGATGTCTTTGCTTTTATGGGCTTGTCCTAATGCGACATGCACCTGAATGTCGCTACTGATGCTATGCCTCATTTGCCAGCATACACGAAATGATCAGCATCGTTCAGATCTATCTCTTGCTGTCTACCAAGGTTTACATGTAAACAATCTCATACAGAACACATTAATCTACCCAACGGTACGAAAAAAAACATTAATTACCGTTTCCAACACGTCATAAGGGTAATTAAAGATATATGTTGTACTTTTTCTCCAAACTGCCAGGTGGCGCTGCTCATGTCAAAATTTTGACGCAACTTCATTGACCCGTTGCTTGGTACGTGAGACAAAATCTTTTTAAGAGATTGTTAGGGGATGTTTATTCTTTCATTTAAGACACAATCTTAATAATCAATGGTTATTAAGGTCTCATTCCGGTATTCTTCCGCGTGGGTACTCTAAAGTAGATCGTACTAAAAATTAAAGGCGTGTATGGATGTGTGTTTATATCCGCCAGAAATTGCATTTTAGCTAAGTCAGTTGGCGTAAACCGCTTGTGATATGAGAGGTTGTTTGTATGTGCTAAAATTAGTGGGTAAGTGTTGACATCCGCGCGACAGGTCGGATGTTTACACGCTGTTGTGATGGGTAATGCGGTCAGGAGGTAGCAGCGCTGGAGGACCTCTGGCGGAGAGTGGTCAAGTGCAGTTTATAAATAAATAAAAAGAGATTGTTGCGTTAGATCTGGTTGGGAATTTTTTGACGTAATGTAGTGCCATTGTGCTCAAAATTGATTGGATAGACTAGATGGCTGTCATTCAAATTATTGGGTTTTGGCCTATGTAAAGTTACGTATTTTGCCATAGGCGGCTATAGTTAACAAAAACTCACGAATGAGACCTTATGGAGCTTCCAATATTTTAAGCTCTTCTTTCAGTGCAGCTGCGCGCAAAGTCGTAGTGTGGATGTGGAATTGTCTGAGAAATTTCTGGATAGTCCGATTGAATGTTTGCCTCTCAAATGGTTGTTTATACAAGTAAGTAAGGAGCTGCCGCCTAGAAGTTGTTAACGTAAACAGAGTGAGGATCGGCAGGGGGTTACGAGATTATCTTGTGTTGCGCATCAAAAATTTAGCAAAGATATCCTCTCAATCTAGTGTGCAATTTTACATACCAAACTAGAAAGGTAACATTTGCAAGCAAATGCAATATGTTTACCTCAGGATGGTCTTGCCTACGATTTAACGTTATACCTTTATTAGGAAAGGAAAGGTAGAAGGATAGTTTGCTTATATTACTGACTTTTATGTGCTGTGAGTAACATCAACGTTATAACGGGGGAATTTGAATGTTTTGCCGTTGTAAGGCCAAGTCTACCCGTATGCCACTCAAAGATCATTACCATAGACTAGTCTTGTAGTGCCATGTATAGGAGATACTAGGATATATATAGTTACATACCACAGTACCAATGATTCACTCAGCACACACTCTTACCATGTTTGCAATTAGGCCACAGCATGTAACTTTAATCAATGACATCCTCTGCAGACTGCAAGTAAACTTCGAGTCTTTTTGACAGCTTTAGTTACAAAGGACTTTGCTGCGCTCATCTCACTACCTTATTACATTTTTGTAAATAGGGAACAGGACGTAGGCTGAAATAATAATGATGATAAGTTTATTATTATTACAAAAACATGACAGAAGGCTAATTGTAAATACGTATATCATACGAAATGATATACAATGATATGAAGAACTAATTCCTACAGTACACTTTAGTCTTTATACTACAGTATATAAGATATATATCAAGCCAGTTTTGTTGGGTTTTACTTGTTCTTTTGATCGCCGAGCCAGTGAATTATACCCACTTCTATAATAATTGTTCTTTGAAATTTTATATGAAAATCATTGCAATGATGATGAAAATCTACAGTTGTGTAAAATATTGGAACTACACACTCTATAAAACCATACATACATACTTAAAAGCTATACATGACTTAACTGTTACATATATTATGCAAATTTAACATACATAATGAATATTTACTGGCCAAATTGGAGATATAATGTGTTTCTAGAAATGGTTGTGATGTGTTGTATCCTTCTGTGGATGGCTGGGTTCAGCTCTGTTAGGTTCCTCCCCAGTTTTTCATGGACCAAGTTCTGCTTCCTTTCCTAGCAGAGGTCCAATCTTAAGAGTCTTAAGAGGATACAAACAGGAGAGTAAGCATTTCAAATGTGATCAGAAACTGATATTATCCTTATTATGTTTAGAGAGATAACTTCACGGGATATGCATCATCGGGATACGGAATTTTTCGGGATAGGCGTCCCGATAAATCCCGCGAGATATCCGCGTGTGGTGCGAGATCTCCAAGTCTACCGCGGGTCCTGTCACCGATGGCGGCGTGCCAAATGTTTATTTTTACGTCCTGTCGGGCGATCTGGGCAGGGCCAATGGAGCACCCTGACGTCAGTCAATTTTGCTAAAATTTTTATTCACTGATAGCACAGGAGTGTACATTGTGTATAACGCGTTCCTCACGCGGTAATAGGTGAACTGCTACATTTTATTTATAAAGCTATTGTGCAGCGAAAAACTCACGAAAACTGTAAGAAAATAGCAGGAATGAATTTTTTAATAACCCCAATTCGTCTCCGGTGAGTTTCGGCAAGTTTATAAACCTTCAAATAAAATGGGGCGTACCGGCTGTAGTAGTAGCTGTATTTCATTGTGACATCTTGTACTAAACTGGCTTGTTGATGTCTACTCATCTTCTCATAAGCAGACTGCGTCAAGTAGTCTCTGTATTACGAAAATTAGGAACGTTTGCACATCAAAATCCCGCGGCAAGCGTCTCACCCCTCCCATGCAAACACGTACACATAAAATAAATAAACCCTTGCATCAACAATCAACGATCCGACCACGTCCCTTGACGTACGTATTACCCTGAAAGCAAGTACTTCCACGCGGCTGGCAAAAAATCTTCCGGTGGAAAAAGCATTCTCGTTCTCGATGTCACTTGTGAAAACGTTGTTTTGGAATGGAATCGGGATGAGAAAAATACAATGCCGCTTGCAGGACTGAGGCGGAAAATCGCTACAATCGCCAGGGCGGCCGGTCTCTGGGGCGGAGCATCGAGCCTTTGAGTTTGAAATCTTGCCGCCCAGCCAGTGGGCGGGTTCCCGTCTGTTTGCTGTGATTGGCGCCGCGCGGTGATAGCTATGCTGCGTGCCGTTTCTATGGCAACGTGGCCCAGTCACAGAAATGTATCAATTCTTGTTCGTCGCTGATCGTAAACACAGCTAAGAGGCGTAAAGAACTTTTTAATTATGCTTCGCCCCCCCCCCTCTTTTGTATAATGTTTAATCTCCCTTCCGCAGCTCCGTGCGTCGACCTCCCCTATCTAGGAGAAAAATGAACTTCTGGCGACATGGCACGTGGATGTGTTAGATTTTATATCTGAGATCGCGCGGGTCGGGTGACATCAAAAGCAGTACTTAGCGGGCCGTCCACATCGCAAGGTCAGACAGAAATTCTCGTACCAAGAAGGTTGTATTATTTTGTTATCGTTCTAAACATTATTAAGCCACTAAAATTTTCGATATTAAAAAAGAAATATTTGATTAATAACACTAGCCGTTTGTGCTAATGTTATCATCATGCATAATTTGGAAACAAACATGCGCCGCACCGTCTGTCTGTAAAAATCTTAGTCAACATGGTTCCCGAAAAATCCCGGGATATCCCGATGAATCCCGATTTGATGCTTATCCCATGAACGGTACTGTATTATCCCGAAAAAGATTGAAACTGCCTGACAAAACGACAAACTGTAATGTTATATCCATGTTATATCATGTCATCAGTAATAAACGTAAACAAACGCCCCCCTCCCCCGGCCCCGCACCCACATTACAAAGTCGACAATAGTTACAGATGAACACAAATATTCTGTTTACTTTATTTTCAAAACGGCAGCAAGCCTAAATCTCTATACATACGAGATTCTATCAAGTCAGGAGCTAGTAAATTATGAGTTGTTTTTTTTTTATTTGAGCCGGCGGTTTTATGCAAAAAATTACACAAAGTCGCCGGCGTTCTGTGGAAATCTGCAGTCCTACTTGTGGATATTGAACCCAAAATCCCAATGCAATATTCTCTACTCGAGACTGGTATTCATATGACCGTATTTTACGAAGAAAAATGAAAACTTACCGCTGACATTGATCCACCGATCTCTTCTCCTGTCATACAAGGGCGGATGCCCATATTTGGAAAGCTCGGGTGTTCCGTGCGTAGCGCTAGGGTCATTGACCCGCGGTTATCGAAAACGCTGTTCCATTGTTCCATGGTTGTTCGAATGTTCCAAACGCGTTCTTTTTGTTTGATTTTTGGCTTAAAATGCTAACTTTTTTCACCCTTTTTTTCAAATAAAATCATTTTTGACACCTATGCTGGCTAAAATGAC
>NW_017804129.1:0-25851 GCF_001625305.1 Branchiostoma belcheri
ATCGCACGATAGGGTCCGCGGTGGTAGTGACGACGATTCGAGGATTACCGTCGTGCGACTATTTTGATCGTGTTTAGACGGCTGTAAAATACCGTCGCCGGCAACATCTTGACGATAAACATTCGTACGACTATTTAACCGTCGTCAGTCTAAAGTGCCTATAAGTTATGTTGTATTTTGTTTGTAGGGAAGTTCGAGATACCGGTGGACAGAACGGTCTCCCCGCATTTGGCGGTTGTTAGCTAGTTGTTGAGCTTTTGTTGGAAGAAAGTAATTTATAGGGTCGGCTTGTGTTTAAGTTTTGCCGACTAGTACTGTTACCTGTTACCTATTCTAGGGCCAGCCGCTGACGGGCGGCAAGGTAATGTCCATGAAGGGTGACAGCTGTGGTCACATACTTACAGTGTTGAGTTTGTTTTTATTTTAGATCTTGTTTTACTAACTACTGAGATTGATAAAATATTTACACCGTGTATAGTCGGCACACGAGCCGACGCAGGCGCGAAGGTGAGCGGCAGTAAACGCGAGAGTTCAAGAGTAATTTCTCTCTTTTACGTATCTTAAACTAATGTTGCCATCTTTTATTTTCTTCGTATTTAGAGCACAAGTAATACCTGAACATATTGTGAACCTGTGAAAGTGGCGAATAGTGGCATCTTTACATTTTAAATCAATTCAGACCGTTTGTAACGGCCTCGTATCGAGTGGGGGCGACTAGACCGCCTACGTGGGGAGGGCAACGATAGTGTTTTTATTGGGCGGCGTATCATTATATTTTGTCAACCAGGTAATATAAGAAACAGACTATATGTTCGCACATTTATTTGTGGATTTCTTACACCTGTATCTGTGGACTCTGAAATTAGATTTACACATGTTGGCGTAGTGTATAACTCGATAATTGAAATAAAGACATAACATTTTGTGAGTTACCTTTGTTTCTTTAGAAGACTCTTAAGGACATTTTGACTGTTATCTGTTTTGATTATTTAGATTAACAGTTTCTTTACTTGATTAAGAGTGTCGGAGAGGTACTTGAAACGCCTGACAATAAAACCCAGTAGTACAGGTTGAAGAACTATTTATTAGTGTAATGGTTAGGATTCTAAAATAACTCTGATTGTCACTCCCCATCTCTATTCAAATGACTCAGAGTTCCCTGTCTTGAGTCATCTGAATCAAAGCTCCCCGTCTTGAGTCATCTGACTCAAAGCTCACTGTCTTGAGTCATCTGACTCAAAGTTCACTGTCTTGAGTCATCTGACTCAAAAGCTCCCTGTCTTGAGTCATCTGACTCAAACCTCCCTGTCTTGAGTCGTCTGACTCAAAGTTTACTGTCTTAAGTCATCTGACTCAAAGCTCCCTGTCTTGAGTCGTCTGACTCAAAGCTCTCTGTCTTGAGTCATCTGACTCAAGAGCTCCCTGTCTTGAGTCATCTAACTCAAGAGCTCTCTGTCTTGAGTCATCTGACTCAAGAGCTCCCTGTCTTGAGTCATCTGACTCAAAGTCCATGTATCTTTGCCTTCCAATTCCGGAACTCCACCCTACTTGGCTGAATAATCAAAAACTCTGTGTGAGTCATTTGACTCAATATGTCCTGAATGTCTAGATATAAGTTTCTGGGATTCCTTAATAACCAGCCAAAATCACTGCGATTTAGCTAAATTAGGAACTTCATTTTCTAATTCTGAAGTCGAAAAAAAGGGAATAAAATGGATTTTCCCTTATTATTTTGGATTCTGTTTTTTTTAGCGTTCATGCCCCGCATTCCAATGCTGGAGCAGGAAAGCTTAAAATACCTACCAAAACACTTGAATACAGACATACTGTCAGTATGGCATGGCTCTGTGCAGGTATAAATGAAGTTAAGCCAGTTAAATCCCAGCAGCCAATCAGCAAGGAGAATAGAGGAAAGCTGCATGACTATTGATTGATGCCCTGCATGCCATTGTGATGAGTCATGCCCAAATGTGGTAAACACTGCACACTTACACAGTAATACATTAGCTATTACACAGCCAAAAAAAACTCAGATAAAACCATTCTAAAAGCCTGTAGCACAAAAATTAAAAAAATAAAAGCCTAGGGGTATTTGCCTACTGTACCTCCATACCAAATTTCAGGTCCTTAGGCCCCAAAATGAAGAAGCTGAATCCATTTAAAGAAATGGCAGGAGAAGGAGGGGGAGGAGAAGAAGAAGAAACATCAGCAAAAACAATATGGTTTCACCACTTTGTGCTGAACCCATAATAATAGGACGGACCCTGCCTGTTAAGCAGGCAACTGTTATACACTTTACATGCAGTCTGTGATAAGGAAATGCCTCTATAATTGTCCACTGATCTAAGGTCCCCTTTCTTTGGAATTGGAACAATCCCGGATAGTCCCCACTCCTTCGGACGATTCCCGTTGTAGGTATCGTTGTAAGTGAAGTTGAGAAAATCAAAACAAAAAGTATCGATAAAACTGGCAGCTCACTGCATCAGACATCCTGATAGTATAGTATCCAAGCCACAGGTCAAACAAAGTAAAGCAAGTAAGTTCTCAATAATGA
The DNA here is from genome assembly GCF_001625305.1 of Branchiostoma belcheri. NCBI lineage: Eukaryota > Metazoa > Chordata > Leptocardii > Amphioxiformes > Branchiostomatidae > Branchiostoma > Branchiostoma belcheri. The sequence continues at coordinate 2,555 of NW_017804129.1, forward strand.
GCTTATAAGTGTGATTGCCTCCTATTGTTTTCGCCAAAAATGTTAATGTTGACTTCAAGTATTTGAGCATTGCATAATCAAAAGTTCCCGGATGTATCGGTGGTGGTTCAGCATGGAGGAATATGATATTGATAATCGCTTTACAAACATGCGCCGCGCGAGTCGTACAAGGGAAACTATGTAAAACGTCGGTTAGTTATATATTCAATTAAGGGTTAATGACCTGCCCCGAGGTGAATATGGTGTGATAAAGTATTGTCAGTTGCTATAACCACCGAATGAAGCCACCAGGTGAGCGCAGCATAATCTGGCATAATCTACCGGAAAATAGCACTCCCTTCTGGACTTAAGTACTAACGTTATGCTGACCACCAATACGCATGCGCGCGCACGCACACACACAGGCAAAAGACAATCCGCTATTCCAAGGTCCAAATTCCTCAGATAATGCATCCATGCAATATTAAGAGCTTTTGTAAATGTTGATGTCTTATTTTGCCCCAATCATTATGAAAATAAGTTCTATTCTTTGTCAAAATTCATTATGCAATTGACATCCTCATTTTTTTTTTATTCCAACATGTAATCACCAGACGAGGTGACGACACACTCAAGTTTTTTCAACTTATATTAATGCCGCCACCAACACAGGGGACAAATACATGACAGGACAATACTCATTTACACCTGAGCGAAGTGAGGAAAGTCGTGTAAAGTGCCTTTCCCAAGGGCACAAGATCGGTGGCATGTCAGGACTCGAACCCGGGACTCTAAGTTCCGAGTCGCGCACTCTGCCGCTACGCCACACGACGCCACATGACATCCTCATTCACATGATTTATGTATATACTACCGCTGCACCACACAAGTACTGGTAATACTTGAGCGTATCATGAACCTGTAAGACAGGTGAATTGTAGCATTTTTAGATTTTGAATCAATTTTTTACTGGTTTGTAAGTGCCATGTAACCGAAATGAAACGAAACCTACAGTGGGTGCTGCTGGAAGGCAGAAAAATGTCCAGACTATGCATGATGTAATAAATGACTAATATTATAAAATGGTGGACGTGCCAGCAACCACCACTAAGTATCTGATATCAGCCCAGAAAAAACAAGAAACAGCCATGCCTTCAAACAATTATCAATTAAGAATTGAGGTGTTCAAAAACTCGTATTTTCCAAGAACTATTGTAGACTGGAACTCTTTGCCACCAAGCGCAGGGGCATCGTCACTAGAAAGCTTTAAACAACTCCTGCAATTAAATGTGCAGACAGAAATTGGGTGTAACAAGTCGTTCGGTGTAATGTAGCTAGCTGCTGCCGCGCCGCGTGCCTGCGAAGCTGGTGTGTTACGCCGAAGATTATACCGGCTATACTGATACAAAAGTATGCAATAGCATACCCTGAAAGCCAGAACTCGTTTTCCGGGCCGCAGGAGCCCTTCGCCCGCTGGTGTAAATTACCGCTACCGGGGAGTCTGGCGCTCAACTTCCCCGTAGCGGTAATTTAGATAGGCGGGGGAAGGGCTCTTGGCTGCCGAAGGAAAGGGGCTAACGGCCCGATACTAGTCTTGCATCCAGGGTAGCAATAGCAAGATACAAGACTATCGTCTTCCTGTAAAAATATCCACTGTAAAAGACGGACTTAAAAGCGCTGGTTACCTGCTGACGTGTACGCTGCGCGACATCTCACCGCCTCGGCTTCTTCGTACGTGTGCGAAGAAGCATCGACGTCTTCTGGCTGCTTGTCGGGAGCGCCGTTGCCCTGGCGGACATGCCCGCGTGAACCACCCTGATGGACGGGACTGGGCTGGGGCGGCCCGCTGGTGTGGCCGCTGCTGGGGCCGGAGAAAGAAGGCCGGACAGCCTCTGCCTGCTCGTACATTTCACCGTACTGTATTAACTGTGTACTAACTGTGGCAAAAATTATGAATATACAAAATAATACCTTGATTAGTCTGGCTTAGTAAGCTTATATTTGGAAGAATAACGTGGCATGAGGGGTTTGGTGAGATGACGTGAATGCGGCGGCGGCAAGTTTTAATGTGAGAAATAAACCAATCACTAATACATGTACTACTACTAGTAATATTTTCTCTTTTTTTTCTTCCACTCAAGTATCTTTTTATGGATAATTATTTTGCATTTTGTTAAAATTTATTTACCTTTCAATCTTTTAGGTTCTTTTCCAATTCTATTCTGGAGGAATTCGAATATATGCGCCATTTTTTTAAAAAAGGAGATAGAGCGGTCCTCAGCAACTACAGACCTGTTTCACTGACCTGCATATCCTGCAAACTCATTGAACAACAGTGCATGAACAACTATGAAAGGGGTGCTAGAAATGAAAAGAAAGCTACACTGGGTGTCACTGGAAGACAGAGGAAAAATGTCCAGACTATGCATGATGTGATTAATGACTAATAAACTGGTGGATGTCCCAACTATTAAGAGCCTAATACCAGCCCAGACGAGAACAAGAAAAAGCCTTGCCTTAATATTTAAGTACCAGAGTTATCAACCAAGGATTGAGGTGTTGAATGAAATGAAATGAAATGAGGTGTTAAAAAACAAATTCTTTCCTAGAACTATCGCAGAGTGGAAGTACAGTAAGGGCATTGTCATTGCATAGCTTTAAACAATATGTGGATTTGGATGTTCAAAGGTTAGGTGTAACAAGTCGTTCAGTGTAATGTAGCCAGCTGCTGCTGCGCCACGTGCCTGCGAAGCTGATGTGTTACGCCAAAGGGGGGGTTATACTGGCTATATGGAACAGATAGTCAATTAGACCCTTTTTGGTGTACCAAGATTTCATTTTTCACAGAACCAGTTACAATGAAAATAATTGTAAGACTAATAAATACATTAGGAACTGGATAACAAAGTTCTTTGTACATAACCGACAGTCTGGTACTACATGTCGTACCTCTCACTTTAGCTAGGTGGCGCTGTTGTACTGTGAAGAATGCAGTTCCAAACAGGTACTCGTATGAGCACTTAACTGTGTACTAAGAACTTTGCTATTCAGTGATTTGCCAAAATGATGAAACTGCTGTATTATTAACTTTTTCCTACTTGTGCGTGGCAGTGAAATATACTACCAGTATTTCGAGCCCTGTTGTCATATATCATTATCATGACTCTAGTTCTGAAAATATACAATCTGTTTGATATCATAGCAGCTCCTAAGAGTTCAATACAAAAGCCCACACTTTCTATCATAAAATAAATGATACAGAAACATTCTTTTGTGACAGCACCAATACCAAAACAGTATAACTCTAGGCACATCTATAGACTTTTTTTAAATACAATAAGACAATATTTTTACAATCTTTCTTGCAAGCTGAAGCTCAAGTTGTCTCAATACCACTGTCAGAACAAAGATCATTGAATGTTTTACTGCATTCCCTGTAACAGTTGTCCTAAGATCAAGTCAATTCTTGTATTTTCAGATGAGGACAAAAATATTTTTATGGAATATACATTAAGTATCTTACAAGCAATCTGAGATGACAACCTTTATAGCATAATGACTATCAATTTTTATTAAAATGACAACATTTTATAGGAATGACAACCTTTAACAGCGTAAGGATTGCTTTACGTATATTTTTAAAAAGCTATAACTGCGTTTTTCTTTTTCATTCCATTCTTTTTTTTTTCATTTCACAACTAGTAACATACAGCAATACATGACCCCCAATGTTAGCCTTAGAGCCATGCTCATGTAAAATGAGAGAAAAATCACAAGAAAAGTGCAGGAAAAATAGCACAAACACTGCAGACTGCAAACCATGTATGGTTCGTAGGAGATTAAAAATTCACATTGTTTGACGTTATGGAGCTGGTCGGAGTTTCATCTCAGTGCGCTTCAGGGAGTAGTTATAACCCTTCCAGTGGCGCCAGTTGACTCCGTCGAGGTACAGGCCGTTCAGGTTGGAGCGGTAGCAACTGTTGTACCACCACGCACCTTTGTGCAACTGAGCACAGCTGCCGTCGTTATCTCTGTCCTTGGTACTGAATGGTTTCCCGTCATGGTACGTCAAGCTGTCTCCTGTGACAAAAACAGACATTCACTCTCCATAACAAGACGAGGTATTCTTTTTGTTGATGCGTGTTGGCAGTAGCTATTCCTTTGACAATACTGCAAAGAATCCGTTTCATGTCAAACATGTTAAAACATGTCAAACATGTTAAATAAATATATATAGTAAAATTGTCAGTTTTGCAGTTTTGATTGAGTTTGAAAAAAATTGAAATAAGTTCACAAAGCCATGTTGCCTATTTGCACACGTCTATGATGCCATGATAGGAGAACACACCACAACCTTACCTGCAGTACCGCTGTAATTCCCTATGTGGAGCTTGTAGTTCTGTGATTCAGGTGAGATGACAAACGTGTCGTAAGCCGCGTACGCCGTGTTTCCTTCCGCATCCTCCATATCCACCCTGAGCTGGTAGCCTTTCTGCACAGCCAGTCGGTACAAGTTGTCATTCCCCAGCCAGAACTCGCCGTTCAGGTTGGAAGGGAAGCCGGTAATGTAGTCCGCCCAGCCCCGGTAGAAGTCCACAGTTCCGTCTTGGCGTCTCTGGAATAACTTTGAGAGCAACAACAAAACCCGAGATTGAGACTAAATTCTCGACTTGCTGAATTCGCCATGTCAACCCCTTCAACCTCTGAGACATTTAACATCTTCTCATTCTGTCTGTCAATCCCCCACCAACGTGCTGCCATCCTACTCTAGTGGTATAAAAAGATAACATATATACCTTTAAACAAAACTTCTCAATAAAATAAAAAAAATTATACCCACAAATGCAGCTGTATTTCGCATCGACAAATTATAGTTGACCAGACTTACCGTCCAGCCGCCTCCGTCCGTGTCCATATCACAGAAGACGTTGAAGCCGCCCAGGTTGTCCCGTGGATAAACCATGTACACGCCACTGGGCGTGGTCTCGTCGTTGTCAAGGATGTCCTGACAGTCTTGTGGCTTGTCGGAGTCTGTGTTGTTGGGTGAGGTACACGGTGTAGTGTACTGTTATTATAACATATTGTTACGTAGCATAATGTACCTATGTAAATTTATAAGTGCAAACAGGAAACGTTAGAAATTTAACAACTAATTTGACTGCTCTGATTAGCTATAATTGCGCACAGATCAACTTGTTTACACGTGTAGCCTCCAGTAGTTATGACAGAGTTTTTTTAGAAAAAATGTGACCTCTCCTCTCTGAGGCGCCTGGGGAAAATATGTGAAGATCCTGGGTTGCCCAAGCGCGCGGCAAAAATGTAACCTGTAGGAATTATGTCACTTCTTAACCAAGATAACTTGCCTTCAGAACCACACGTCTTTGTCTGGGAAAGTTGCTCCACGGCAATTTTGAGTTTCTCCAGCTCAGCTGCTTGGAGTGCGTCACCACTTGCGGAAAGTTGGCGCACGTCATCTTGATCGCGTTTTAAGGCGTTGACAGTGGTGGCCAGTTGGTGTATGGCGCGTGACAAGTGCGAAATTTCCTACAAACGTATTTACGCACGTCAAAATACCGAACGTAAGAACCAAGCTTACGAAAACTGCAGAATATTCTTTCTTATACCCCCCTAGAACAGAATGTGAACCAGAAAAACAGCTTAACAACAAGATTTGTGGTACTAGAATGTTACTTGTTTGTTGCTGAACGTCAGAGGGGCGAGTCCCACGGCGCACAGGCCAAGCAACACGGCGATGCCGGCTGCCAGGCAACTGCGGTGGGCGCGGAGGAAGCTACAGACATCACGGCGGCCGCTCGCTCCACCCGGACACGCCCCGTCTGGTAGGAAAAAAAGATTCTTCGCTCAGGTAATTGCCCGCGTCAACATTTACGAATAGTACTAGTGATCCTCAGTTTGAACAAATGAACACATGCCACGAGTATGAAATACCCTTAATTTACCATTAGGGAAAAATAACATCATCGTGCATTGATTGTGCAAATCAGACCCTAATTGGCATAATTGGCGCCTGTTAATGTTCTACCTGCCATACATCACATATTCTATGATATTACAATATAGCCCCTGACCAAGGTTCTGTCCATTTTGTCCAAAGCATATAGAAAATGAATTTCATTTTGTTATGGAATGTACCAAATATGATGTTATACGTAACAAGCTATTTACATTTCTCGAATCAAGTACAATAGATTTCAAGAGTCTCGATGTTAGAGCCAGATTTGAATATAGCTTTACATGTAATGGTCCCAACAAAAATAGGTAAATATATAAAGGAATGCTTTGTTATTAGAAAAAATTCCGAAACTTGTGATAAGCACACTCGATTGTTACACTTTATCAAAGACTTCTGCTATCCCTTATTATTTGAATAATTATGATGTAGATTTGTTAGGTTTTAGTATGGGTTCACCACACCACGAAGTGGTGAGGTGAAACCATATTGCTTTTTCTGGTGTTTCTTCTCCTTCTCCTTCTCCTCCTCCTTCTTCTCCTGCCATTTTTTAAATGGATTCAGCTTCTTCATTTTAGGGCCTAAGGTCCTGAAATTTGGTATGGAGGTACAGTGGGCAAATGCCCCTAGGCGTTTTTTTAATTTTTGTGATACAGGCTTTTAGAATGGTTTTATTTGAGTTTTTTGGCTGTGTTATAGCAAATGTATTACTGTGTTAGTGTGCCATGTTTACCACGTTTGGACATGAGTCATCACAATGGAATGCAGGGCATCAACCAATAGGCATGCAGCTTTCCTCTATTCTTCTTGCTGATTGGCTGTTGGGATTTAACTTGATTAACACCTGCACAGAGCATTTCCACCTGCACAGAGCATTTCTTGCTGATTGGCTGTTGGGATTTAACTTGATTAACACCTGCACAGAGCATTTCCATACTGACAGTATGTCTGTATTCAAGTGTTTTTGGTAGGTATTTCAAGCTTTCCTGCTCCAGCATTGGAATGCGGGGCATGAACGTTATTTTTATTTTGAGAATCAACAGTTTGCATTATGCAATTAAAGATCCTAACCAATAAAGTAGGGAATAGCTATCCAACTGTTGTTTTAGTCGTATGTTACTTCATATTATAGTTATATCAATGTAAATCATTGTTTTCCCTTGTGTTTCTCATTCTTTCCCTGCCATGTCGTAAAATGTGGTGAACCCATCGCTGTATTTGCTCCAAAGCAAATATTTGCCTTTCTAGTTCGACATTAGGACTTGTTCAACACATTTTATTGTCTGCTACTCTCTTTATGTAGTTTGCCATACATTGTACCATGTGCAATTGTCGTGCAATAAAGTTCTTCTTATTCTATATGCATTTAAGTTTTATTATGAAAAGCAAAGAAATTGAATCATTTTTTATTACTTATGCAAATTTAATACATTTCACCTGGTCTGGTGGGATGCGTAGCGCCGGGTGTGTTTTCATTGTCGTTAGTACGTGCCTGGTGATCAGTCCGGGGTTGGTCAATGGGTGGGTCAATGGGTGGGTCAATGGGTGGGTCGTCTGGACGAAAAAAAAGCAAAGATGTAATGTAGTCATTTGTGAAAAATATTGGGCCTTACATACACAAAAACAGGGTGAGTGATTTACCTGAACAGCAGTCAGAAAGTCCAGAAAAGTTTTTTTTATTGAAAATTGATAATGGGAACTATTTGTGTATATCATTGATATGATTTTTGCTAATCAAAACTTTTCGGCCCGGTTCCAGTTTGGAAACGTGACATCAGCATTATAGACTAGATAAAGAAATAGTTCCTCGGACATGCAACTTTACAGTGGTTTCTTTCGAGCTCAAAATAAGGTTTTTGGTACATTACGAAACTGTGGAGTACTCTTGACAAACTACTTATTAAAGTTCTGCACCAAAAACCACCCCAAGTACGCGAGTAGTATCACAGACCAATCACGGTAACTATCTTAAAAGAAAGAATCAGCTTGAGTGAGGTTACAATCACAAAGGACTGAAAAAAACAGGAAGCAAGAAAAGAGAGAGACTTCAAACGTTTTACCTGGTATGTTGGCGTACGTGGCGTCGGGTGTGTCTTCATTGTCGTTCGCACGTGCCTGGTAATCAGTCTGGGGTTGGTCCATCGGTGGGTCGGCCGCTGGGCGAAAAAAAAATGCAATATAGTTATTATTGAATAATATTGGGTCTTCAACATACAAAACGAACACCAAACTATTTATCCTAACAAGAAAGTACAAAAACGTTTTGAAAAAGTAACTAGAATTCCGAGACCTCATACCTTCATGAAATATGATCTTGATATGTAAATGTAAATTTCTTCTTTAATTGTGCAAATGACCTCTGCATTAACATGATATATGCATCGTGATGTATGTTAACTTTTGATTAACTTACAGATATCCCAAGTATAACATTATCATCATTCACCATTACGAAATCATAGAATTTTTGCATTAATTATGCAAATTAGGTCATCATTTGCATTATTAGTATCTGTTGAAGTTCCGCCTGCCATAGGTTACATACATTACATGTATGTAAGTAGTATAATGTAAAACACTGTAATTATAGAATTTCCTCATTAATTATGCAAATAAATTCCTCATTTGCATAATTTGCGTTTAATTATGTACATCTCTCTCTCAGCTACCTACACACCAAAAATAATGAAAATATGTTGTTCCTGTCTGGACTTATTGGATTTTAAACATTTCGCCAAAAGTGCCCTGCAGTTCCAGAACAAGCCGCTAGGGGGCCCAAACTCATATGACTTCTTCCCAAGCACGAGAGCTACCTTCCATCAAAATTTCATGACCCTAGCATGTCCAGATCGCGAGATTGTAAAACACTGTAATTATAGAATTTCCTCATTAATTATGCAAATAACGTCCTCATTTGCATAAAGTGCCCTGCAGTTCCAGAACAAGCCGCTAGGGGGCCCAAACTCATATGACTTCTTCCCAAGCACGAGAGCTACCTTAAAATTTCAGGACCCTAGCATGTCTAGATCGCGAGATATCAAAACCGGAAGTTGCGCTGCAGTACCAAGAAATCCATCCAGGCGTTCTTGAGTTATCTTGTTGACCAACAGACAGACGGACAGATAAACGCAACTGAAACTAGAGTTCCACGATCTCATACCTTCGCCAAATGATGTTAGCTTTTATGATTAAGAAATTATATATTAATCCCCCTAATTATGCAAATAGAATCATCAATTGCATGAATTATATCTGTTGATCTTTTCTCCACCAAAAGACAGTCTTATCTTAACAAAGAATGCCATGACATTTTCTCATAAATTATGCAAATGAGGTCCTTATTTGAATAAGTTATGTTTAATTATGTTCACCTTAACTTAACTTTCAAACACCCCAAGTATAAAATTCCAGGCAGTTACCACTATGCAATTATAATATTTTCTCATTAATTATGCAAATTAAGTCTTCATTTGCATAATTGATATCTGCCTGTGTTTCTCTCATTCTTACTAACATATGTCACAAGCTTGAACTTCCTAGTATGGAATGCAGCTGATAAATAGAATTTCCTCATTAATTATGCAAATTACATCCATATTTCCATAATTGTAATATCATTATGTCAAGCATCACTCAAGCTACCTACATACCAAAAATCACGATGATCCATCAATCGGTTCTTGAGTTATCCCCCTTTAAATATTTGTCCATTAAACCCCCCTGCAATTCTAGAGCAAGCAACTAGGGGGCTCAGACTCGTGTCACTTTATCCCCAGCACAAGAGCTATCTACCATCCAAATTTCGTCACACTAGCATGTCTGGATCATGAGATATCAAAACCGGAAGTTCTGCTGCAGTACCATGACAAGCCGCCAGGTGGCCCAGAATCTAATCATTTTGAGGTCTCATCAAGCCCTACCCACCTACCAAGTATCAAGACAATCCATCAAGACCTACTCAAGTTATCGTGTTTACAGACAGACACACACACGAACGCCCCTGAAAACATAACCTTCTTGGCGAAGGTAAATATAACCTCCATGACACATTTCATGGAGGTAATAATGGCAGCTATTTTCATACTAGTATATTGATAATATAAAATGTTGATTTTTCTTAGGCAAAACTGCCCGGCCGGGCCCGGTTTGGAAATGTGACCTAAGCAATTTAAGGTGAAAAATAGTTCTTTGGACCTGCATGTATACAGTGGTTTCGTGATTAAAAATTAATGCTTTTGTTACATTACGAAACTGTTGGAGTTATCTTGACAAACTACATGTAGATTTAGAACGTTCTCAACAAAAACCTACCCAAATACGCGAATAGTATCACAGGCCAGTCACGATAACTACTTAAAAGAAATCTTAATTTTTGGTGAGCAAAGCAATACAAAAACAGGATAGGCCATGTTGATTTGATTATATGGATGACATCCGCGCGCGCATGAATTTTCGACCTTTTCCAAAAAAAAAGTTTTCAACCATACTGTAAATCGTACAAAACAGTTGCTAAATGAGCAAAAATATACCATGAGTTGCAAGGAAAACATTTAGAAACGATACCAATGTCGTAGAAGGCCAAAATCAAAGGAAAAAAGACAAAAATGTAAAGAAATGAATTCGAAGAGTAGATTATTCGCCATAACATATTCTGTGCCATTTGTTCAACCTTCATGACCACGTAGATTTCATAGTGAAAGCAACTTTTTTTTTGCAAAACTTTTTTTTTATTCGCACGGGCGCATCAGTTTTGGGTTTCACAGATGATGTCATCCATATAATCAAATCAAAATGGCCATACTAGAAAAGAGAGAAACCTCAAACGTTTTACCTGGTATGTTGGCGTACGTGGCGTCGGGTGTGTTTTCATTGTCGTTCGCACGTGCCTTTTAATCAGTCTGGGGTTGGTCCATCGGTGGGTTGGCTGGGCGAAAAAAACAAAACAAAGACGTAATATAGCCATTTGTGAAAAATATTGGGCCTGCAACATACAAAATAAAACAAGATAGAGAATATAAACGATTTACCTGAACTAAAGGCGTACATAGGGTTGAACATTTTCGCAGCGGCGTTCGCAAGTGATCGCCAATACGAGAGGGGCTGCCGCATACGTGTGGCCCCTAAAGAACAGAAAAAAAACTGAAATTCAATGCTGCCATCCATGGATAATTTGAGGCATTTAATACAAGGTAGAAGATGCAAAAATGCAACGAAGACCGTAATCACCTGCATTGGAGGTGTACATAGGGTTTGGTATATTGGGAGCGGCGTCCGCACGTGATCGCAGTGACTGAGGCTGCTGCATGGGTGCGGTGCCTGAGACAAGTAAAGAAAAAGTAATTAGTTATCTGCCGAAAATTAAAACCAGTAAAAGTACTAGGGAAATGATAAATTCTAGCTCTGTAGACGATTTACCTGCATTGGAGGCGTACATAGGGTTGGGTATTCTTGCAGCGGCGTCCGCATCTGATAGCCAATAAGACTCAGGCCGCCGCATGGGTCTGGCACCTGAGAGAAATAAAGAAAAATTGAAATAATTAGTTCTGAGCAAGAATCATTTTAAAATGATAAAAAAAATCATTAAGTACACTGAAAAAAAATTAGTAATGAAATACAAGGAATAGAAATATCTAAGTTTTAGACAGCAATTCACTACGGGGCACTAATGGCAAATAAAATGGTTGAATTTCTTTTTTTTTCTCTCAAACCTCAGAAACAAAAAAAATTGCCCAATCTTATATGATAACCAAACTGTTCACGCTTACTAGTGTCACCAGCTTGAGACTGTTGCTCTTCTTCCGACATGATGACACTGTAGGGTTCTGGACACCAAAAAAAACACGTCTTTCTCCTGGCAAGCCGGTTGTCGACTCACGCATGGTCCTAGACAAAAATTAATATGAACCCAGATCCCGTAATCTGAGACTAGAGAATATTGAAGCCGCTCAGTAAGAACAATGACATCAAAACGATGCTTTGAGACCTCAGCCAGTTCGGATGTGAAATATTGGAAATGGCAAACAGTGTGAAAATGCATGTTGAATTTTAGACTAAATTCTGGACAAATCGTAGATTTTACATGCAAACATTGAACGAAAATTATTCTCTGTAATTTCCCACGCGATACAATTAAGGAAAGGGAAACGTTATGCAAGAGAAGAAAATTTTCAACACTCCTTTCTTACCAACAAAGGTTTACATCAAGGAACAAAAAATGCAAGTACCGAAACAGATGTGAACACGTTGTCGGTTATTGCTAGAAGATTTGCAAAAAAAAGTGATAAAACCAGTATTCAAGCGTAGTTTAACATTTTTAACTTTTAATTTTTCTTTACTAATCGTAATTATTTATTTTCCACCTTATGGCACCATCTTTTTGCCACCAGCTTGTTTAGTACGCAAATGTAGTATTGAAAAAAGATTACCGCTAGTTGCTTTTACATACGCCCACAATAATTGTCTTGCTGCTAAGCTGCCAGAAGATCATGTGGATTACTTTATCAGAAGGAGTTCGTTCTTTGTACATCCTGTGAGAAACATGAAAAGATGTTTTTGAAATTTAGATGGAAGTCGTGGATACAATTATTGCTCTCCGTATCATTCAAATCTGATTTTGTCAGTAAGACAGATGGTAATTATGACAGTGTTTTAGGGTCTTTCATGATCGACCATTGACACTGACATGGCGAACATATCTATTTCACTATATCAATGTTGCACACGTACGTAACAATGACACGGCAGGAACCTCTGTCGTCCCACGCAAAACAATGAAAAAAATAGACTATTATTCCGTTCAAATGACATTCAAACATGCGTAGCAAAATACTTTATATTTACTCTTAAAAATAATTTTTGCTAGAATATTTAGTACGTACACAAAAAAAATATGCCCTTTGGTTCAGGTTCCGTTCTGGTGGTCAAATATTTGACAGGAAGGCCGTGCAAACCTTCTCGAACATGTTTTATTCATTATAGAATTCATTCATTCCTCTTGATGCTCTTGCTTACCCAACATGAAATATTCCAGATGTTTGATGTTTACCAATATCTGCTTTTTCTCCGTTTTGACTTACGCCCACGTGATAATAGTCTGGCTGCTAAGCGGCCAGAAGATTACATGGATACTTTATCATAGAAAGTCCGTCCTTTGTACAGTTTGTATGAAAGATCTTCGACAACTAAGCCAGACCAAAAGATAAAAGATGCGAAGAAAATCATTTGGATAGGAGGATTAGGGGGCCATAGTGGTGAGATTTGGGCAGATGTCACAACCTTCTTTCAGCGACTAGAAGTCTTCTTTATACATCGGTACCTCATAACAGAAAATACGTAACGTTGTGTTAACGTTGCGAGTTTGAGTGGTGCCTGATGCGTCATTGTAATGTACCTGTGAGTAGTAACTAGGCCTAGGTGGCCCAATTGGCCCAGGTGCAGTTTATAAGCCGCCGCAAGGTGGCGCTGTTTGGAGGTGTGTTTATGGTTATCGGATTAGTAATATTATCTGTAAATAATGATTAGTTAATGAGATTAGCTATGCAAAGCGGATTAAGGGTTGATCAATATTGAACCAGCTGGCACTTCTGGACATGTGTAATGATGAATACAATGGCGATGACGTGTAGCTATCGGATTGGTCGTTCATTGTGCGGTATTGTATATAAGATGGGGGAGCGCGGGAAGATTTTACCGAGTGCGAAATAGTCACGACGAAGCAGCAACATGTCTGAGCTCCAGGATCGCTAATGGCTCTTTTGTTGTAAGCCACCCATGCATGTTGCCCAGGCAGACTACCCTGTACTTTACATGGATATGTGAATTACTTTCTTCCCAGCACACTGACCTATTTACAAAATTTTAGAAATAATTGTAAATAATAGTAGAAAATGATAGAATGATTTTATACATATTTAGAAACTATTGGAAACATCACATTCCACATCAGGAATATATCAAACGTTTTACAAAACCAGGGAAGTAGATAGAGTGTGGAAAAAATGTTCAAAATATTTCCAAATTATGAAATTTCTTAGACAAGCAATTTTAAAGAATTGAAGGCATTTCTAAATAATGACATCAAAAACCAACTCGATGACGCGGAATGGACTCTTCCGGATGCCTGGCGGTAATTGTATAATTAGGTACTTACCGACTTATCGTAGAATTACATTATAAATGTATTAAATGCGTAGCGGATAATTTTGTCCGACAGCCTGACTAATATTTTGGCAAGCGTAAACTGTCATAATAACAGTGTGGCGTAAAAAAGCTAAGAGTTAATTAACACACGGGTCGCTAATCCAGATCAAAGACCTTATACATTATATGTAAGTGGCAGTGCAGACGGTCATTCTCTATCCACGACAGTATACGGTATTTTAACTGGTGTAAATTCAAACCTTTTTTTTGAAACTGTTTCTTTCGTCTTGGTCTGGGACGGGTGACAGCCGTGTATTATTCAGACTGGGTTACACAACGTCGGTCAAGAAAAACATTGCATAAACTAATCTGCCCGGAGACAAGACAACCACACACTGATTATCGGAGAAAATGTGTCATGCATAAGCTGCCGTGCCTGTTTGTAATTGAACTAAACTTGTTAAAGTATGTTTATGTAGCAGACAAGTTTAATTATCTCACGTGAGACAATTGTAATAACTGGAAGGCCTGGGTGTGCACCGCGGTGTTTGGTCGACCGTCTAGGTGTGTGTGGTTGTGATTGGTCAAGTAATTAAGCGCGCAGTGACACGATGTCGGCTATAAACGTAGGACCGAACGCGAGAATTCAACTTTCCCGTGAGTATCTATAATGGACATCTCGATGGATCCGTGGTTCGAATTTATCAAGCCTGGAAAGCGTTGGAATGGGACGATCTTCATCCCACAAGACACGCCTAACCACGAGCAGATTCTCTACCGACTCCGAGACCAGATTTGGAATATGGTTAGCTTCTCCATCTGGGGTGACTACTACACGCCACTTTTTGCCTACACCCAGCTAGACTATGATTATATCATTGACGTGCTGAAACGCGACTTCCCAGAGGTCAAGTTTTTAGTGATAGCGGCTTCAAAGTCTATGTAGAAATAACTAAACAGGCTCTGAAATTCAGGGCCGGCCCTTTTCAGGGCCACCAAAACCACAAAAAGAGCTATATCGGTTTCACAACCACCACAGATGTGAATGTATTGAGTGTCGAAAATAAAATGTGTATGTGTGTGTGTGTGTGTGTGTACATCAAATGAAATTAATGAACTTAATACAAAGTTGAACGTAACATAATCAGTACATAAGAGTCAAAAAGTGCACAAATTCAACTCAAATTGTCAAAAGAAAATAAATGCAACTCAAAAGCACATAAGGTCAGAAGTACATAAGGTCAAATACAGAGAGGAAATTTATGAATAGATGAAGCTTTTGCGTTTTTTCCAAGCTTGATAAATAAAATATGAGTGAAGCTCATTTTCTATCTCACCTAAATCGCACAATGAGCAAATTCTATCCCCTTCAGGAAAAGCAGAATATCGCCCTGTTTCAATATTCAGTGGGAGAATCCCAGCTCGCCACTTCAAAACAACCACGTGAAATGAGTGACTCACGTGATATTGAGCGTTGAAAAGCACATCGTTTTAGTATAGAACGTTATTCCTCTAAAGACCGCTGACAATGCCTCACGCGTGCGATATCTGCGGTAGGGAGTTTAGCCGAAAAGCCAACCTTGTTCGACATCGTCAGGGGGTACATGGTGTCGAATCGGAAACGGTTACGGGAGAAGAACACAGGGACCCCGAGACAGATCCTGAAAGGCCCCGTGATATCTTTGACGATATGTCATCTAATGAAACAACAGACGAAGATGATAATGATACGGAACCAATCGATTCAGCCGACGTCACCGCCGATGAGTCAATGATGTCGGAAGAAGATAGTGCGGAGGAAGATGGTTCTATGATCAGTTCTTCAGATGAGTACTCCACGGTGGAAACGGATAGCGGTAGCGATTCTGAAAACGATGGTTCGGTGGACATGAACTCATCTGATGAAAGTGAACATGGCTACGATAGCGGTGATGAGGAAGAATGGACGCTTTATCGAGACTGCACCATTCCACTAACATATCACCCGAGTGATGTTCCTCAGTGTGTGATCAAAGAAGCAAAACGTGCTGGCAAAACATTCTATCTAATACAGTTTGCAGCGTTGCCGCATAAAAGCACTGAGATTGTGTACAGCAAGAACTGGGTGTCGGCACAGACTCTAATGAAAAAATACGGCTACCACGTCCTGAAGTAATACAGCAGCAATGTCATTCTACCGCGACTGTATGTGAGCTCCTTGATGTATTCTTGACCCATGTCGTGAGCGACAAATAAAGTATAATAAAAATAAAAAAAAAACTGTCCATTCTACTTTGTGTCCCTTCTGAGGTTGTGTTATGGTTAACGTATACTTTTACCCATTCCAAAACACGATGTTCCTGTATAGGAGGGATTTCTCTACGTGTGTGCTGTGGATGAATGAATGAATGAATGAATGTGGTGTGGATGATGACGATATACCACTTTTGGTCAGAATTAATGGCCCTGAAAAGGGCCGATGAGGTAGAGAAATAGATTTAGTTTCGTAACACAAGCTTCTCCATATATTTCCAAATATTCCTAGACGTTGACACTTGTCGCGGGCTGTCAGCTCTTTTCTCTTCGTCCTACTGGTAGATACGTTAACGCGTTGGTATTTGAATCGGCGCTACTCCTGGCAAAAGTTTCTCCTTGTACGCCCAAACGTTTCGTTGACCTTCCTGTGACGAAATAGTCAGCTTTGACCCGTCTGTTGACTGCATTATCCGTACCTTCAGTGTTATACCACCGTCAATATCTCGTAGACTCATGTCACTAACTAACCCTTTGTATTTATATCCTAAAACGGCAAAAATCACATGATACGACTAATCTTTTTCACCGTCACATGCGGCCAATCTTTTTTTCCATCGGATAGGTGTGTCTACAGATCATGACGACAGATACTGTTGATTTAAAAAAAAAATCTTTATAATCACCGACAAGCGTTAACTAAAAAATAACAACAACACCTTACCAGCTATAATACCATTACTATGGTAGGATTAACTTTTACACCGTCTTATTTACGCTGCAGCTTTTATAAACAGATATTAGAATTGTTCTTGACGCACCGGGTCTGTAAATGGTAGCCAACACGCAGAGAAACATATCTGTGAAGAACATCAAAGGTAAAGATTGTAAACCTTTACCGACTCACTTACTAACACATACATACATACATACATGCACCACATTTAGCCTTACATACATACATACACCACATTCACCCGTACATACACAGTCATACCTCTCAACATCGCTAACAATCTTAACACGAGTTTAGTGTCATCGTACATTTGACCGTACTCATATTTGAGTAAGAGTCACTCATAAGCGCGCGCACGCACACACACACACACTCACTCTCTCTCTCTCTCTCTCACTCTCTCTCTCTCTCTCTCTCTCACACACACACACACACACACACACACACACACACACCAACACACACAGTGGAGGGGGAAGGAGAGGTCAATTCGCCAACAACGGGGGCAAAATGTCTGAAATTTAGGGTCAAAGGTGGTTGCTATTTGTTGCTAGGGGGAGCCAACACTTCGTTGGGGGTCAATCGGAATGACCGTAGTTAACCTTACTGCGTACATACACAGTCATATACCTAGCAACATTATAAGCAACCCACTAACACAATGCAAGATATGTTTTTGACTGTAGTGCATATATTTGAGAGTGACTCAGAGTGACTCAGAGTCACTCACACAGACACACAGACACACGCACGCACACACACACACACACACACACACATTTTATTTCCGACACTCAATACATTCACATCTGTGGTGGTTGTGAAACCGATATAGCTCTTTCTGTGGTTTTGGGTGGCCCTGAAAAGAGCCGTCTCTGGAATTCAGAGCCTATGTTGTTGTGTTCCTACACAAAATCTCCGGACGCCATCACCATGAACTTCACTTCTGGGAAATCACGTTTCAACACCTTGATGGTGAGCTTGTAGTCTATCCAAGTGTAGGTGTTGAACACGTGGTACTTAACTCCCCACAGACAGTACCTAACCAGCGCATAATCAAAATAACGATCCTGTGTAGCTCCATCCTTTTTTAAGCTGAGTCGGAGATGATCGATGAGTTGATCTATGTCTGGCGTGTCTACCGGAATGAAGATCGTTCCAGCCCACCGCTTTCCTGCAGCTGGTTTGAGATATTCGAAGTCGATGTCCAGGTTCATTCTCTGCAGCTGTCGTCAAGACTATGGTTGGGAGTTTTAGATCCGCGTTTTATGTCCTACTGTGAAAGTCACGTGTCTGGACAGCCAGCCAATCCGTGAACAGAGGTTTGCTGATTAAAAATGTTTTCTTTGCGATGCAATTTTAATCATCACGACGGTCAACGTGTGAGGTGGTCAAACAAACACACATGCCTACTAACCATTGTATGATAAATGCATATTAATAATATTAAAAGATTAGTGTTAGATTCATCAGTAGGTCATTTACGCGTGTAAACGTAAAGGGTGCTTTCCCGTGGGAAGCTTTTTTGTGTCAAAAGCACGCTATCACAAAATAAGGGAGTTTTAGAGCATTGGTACTGATCACTCTTACATTTTGATGACGAAAATTTGATAAGCCGACAGACGCAAGTAGTGTAGGATGGCTAGGATAGGATAGGTATCATTTTGATGGATTGTGGAGTGTGGATTGTGTGGATCTTGGTTTGTGTAGAGGTCACGTGGAGGCCACGTCGGCATACCAGAAGACCTGGGGGTGTGTCATGTTGTACACATCTGCTTGCTGATTGCAAGGGAACGCTGGTCTTCTTCACTTGCGTCCTCTCCGCTTCTAACGGTCAAGGACCCGACGGCGACTCTTTGCTCGACATCGTAGGCTGTAACGTATTGTCCTGAATAAAGCTTCCTATGGTCCGAACACAGGCAAAGACCTGGTGATATTTGTGTGGTATCTGGTTTGTGTGAATCGCTTGCGTTACGTGTATTGCTGTGTTGGTTTGTTTAACGGTTTACGGTTTGTGTTTTTTATCTTGGTAATCCTTTGGTAATCAGCTTATTACCTTCGCCAAGAAGGTTATGTTTTCAGTAGCGTTTGTCTGTGTGTGGGTGTGTTTGTGTGTGTGTGGTTTAGCAAGATAACTCGAGAAGCAGTGGATGGATTGGAATGAAACTTGGTAGGTGGGTAGGACTTCATGAGACCTAGAAATGATTAGATTTTGGGCCCCCTGGCGGCTTTCCTAGGTACTGCAGCTGAACTTCCGGTTTTGATATCTCATGTTCTGGACATGCTAGGGTCACGAATTTTAATTGGTAGATAGCTCTTGGGGTAGGGAAGAAGTGACATGAGTTTGGGTCCCCTAGCGCCTTGTTCTAGAACTGCAGGAGCATTTGTTGAAAAAAATTTGAAGGACGATAACTCAAGAACCCGTTGACGTATTGTCGTGATTTTTGGTATGTAGGTAGTTGAAGTGATGCTTGACATAATCAGATGGCAATTATGCAAATCAGGAGCTAATTTGCATAATTAATGATGAAATTCTATAAATCTGATTTGTTCGATAATAGAACTATGAAACAGTTGTGACATCTACTTGAGAACGAGAAAAACATCTGAGGATATAGATTATGTAAATGAGGACCTAATTTGCATAATTAATGGAAAATTCTTATAATTCCATAGTTGTAACTGCTGCACCCCGAATTTCATACTTGCCACATTTGGAAGTTAAGTGAAGGTGAACATTAATAAACATAATTTATTCAAATCATGACCTCATTTGCATAATTTATGAGGAAGTGCTATAATAGCCTTTTTGTTATGATAAGGCTGTCATTGGGTGGAGAATATGATCAACTGATATAATCCATGCAAATGAGGCTCTTATTTACAAAATCAATGATTAAAATTGTAGAATGCATCACCCGCAAGGGTTAACATCTTTTGGCGAAGGTATGAGATCGTGGAACTCTTGTTATTATTATTATTGTTATCATTAGCCTTATTGTTACCATACAATTAATGTACACTCTTCCTTAATATCCTGTGAATATAGACTTGATCCAACCAGCAGTGGTGTACTGGTGCCAAGCAACAGCCAATAGGCGTGCAGTTTTTCGAGATCGTGGTGACGGTTGTAATGTTTCTGATTGGTTATTGGACTGCAGTTGGACGCCTGCACAGGCCATAGCATATTGGCAACTAAACTACATTCAATTGTTTTTAGTAGGCTTGTCACACTTTCTTGCATGCAATGTGAGACGTTGTTTTAAGCTTGAAAATCAACAGTTTGCATTAGGCGAATATAAATCATATACTTACCAATAAAGTGTAGGATGTTAGCTACTAGTATCCAACAGTATCCGACTGTTGTATTTGTGGATATATATCACTTCATTTCATATTTATATCATATTTATATCACATGCCACTTACATATAATGTATAAGGTCTTTGATCTGGATTAGCGACCCGTGTGTTACTTAACTCTTAGCTTTTATTTTTTACGCCACGCTGTTATTGTGACGGTTTACGCTTGCCAAAATATTTGTCAGGCTGTCGGACAAAATTATCCGCTACATATTCAATACACATGACAATGTAATATAACTTTAAAGATCCTTGATCTGGATTAGCGACTGGTGTGTTACTTCATTCTTACCTTTTTTTTTTTTA
This sequence comes from Branchiostoma belcheri, assembly GCF_001625305.1. NCBI lineage: Eukaryota > Metazoa > Chordata > Leptocardii > Amphioxiformes > Branchiostomatidae > Branchiostoma > Branchiostoma belcheri. The sequence goes on from NW_017804129.1 coordinate 23,281, forward strand.
AGCTTCACGGTTCGCACTCGGTAAAATCTTCCCGCGCTCCCCCATCTTATATACAATACCGCACAATGAACGACCAATCCGGTAGCTACACGTCATCGCCATTGTATTCATCATTACACATGCCCAGACGTGCCAGCTGGTTCAATATTGATCAACCCTTAATCCGCTTTGCATAGCTAATCTCATTAACGCTAATCCTCATTTACAAATAATATTACTCTAATCCGATAACCATAAACACACCTCCAAACAGCGCCACCTTGCGGCGGCTTATAAACTGCAGTGTGGGCCAATTGGGCCACCTAGGCCTAGTTACTACTCCTGTGTAACATTGATTGATGTGATTTGATTTGATTTATTGAAATTGCAACAGTGCAATACACGTGGAACAGAGGCAGCTATGTGGTGTTGCCGCACATAGAAACAAATATTGGACAGACAATACTTATTTTTACTTGAGTCAAATGGGGAAAGTCGTGTTAAGTGCCTTTTCCAAGGGCACAAGATCGTTGGCATGTCAGGACTCGAACCCGGGACCTCTTGATGCCGAGTCGCACACGCTGCCGTTGCGCCACACGACCCCATTGATTGGTGAAGTTGGTTAGCTGTGTGCCATCCTCCATAGTTTTCTCCGGCTCCCTTAGGTTAATGGCCACGCCTGACACCTATGGACGTCCTAAAATGAGAATCAAATAAAAATACAATGAATTATACGAGTCTAATGACACATCAATTAAACAAGGCCAGGCATTTAACATGTTACTAATTTATTACTCAAATGACGTCATTTGCATAATTTATACTCATTTTCACCTAACTTACATACACGTCACAAGTGTTAACAAGACTGGCAATGAACACATACATTGCCATGGCGACGGTGGTTGCTGTTAGGGTTATTGTTTGCATGGTACTGCCATTTTTTCGTTTCAAATCCCCGATTTTTCACAGAAGACGTTTCATATGATGAGGATATTTAGTCCATTTGCGTTGCGTTTTGAGGGTGTATCTTGAAAAAGGCACTTTTCAAAAGTCAAGATTTCTTATCCAAGATAGCCGACAGCTTAATTATGCATGACATTTTATGACGTCATTTTGACGTCAGTGTTTTTGCCAGGGGCAACATAAGTCTTAGCAGACATTAATATTCTATCTTATACACGCTTTGTTTAAGTTTGGTTGTATTCCTTTGAGTTTTACGGAAAAAAATTTTGACGGTTTTACCCCAAAAAAATCATATAAAAGACGTCATAATGACGTCATATGACGTCATAATTACACAAAACTTGTTATGAACTAATCTTATTACTACACCATTCTCTGAAAATTTGGTGGCCATACGATAAGTGGTTGAGTTACGGGGTCAGGGACAGGATAGTTCAGATGATCAGTGACACTTTGCCAATCACGTCGTGATTTGATGTACTATCGTAGTAAATACAGCAAGTACACACGAGCTATGTATTGTACACGTAAGGGGACTACGATATGTCAACCTAACATAGCATGTTATATTACGGGTACGTTACATGCATATATAGTTTATAACATCATCCGGGAATTTGCACATTGTGACAGACTGAATGGTCTAAGGTACAAGAGAACTAGAATGCGCAAAGGACCGGGATGAAGATGGACATGATGGTGATGATGATGAGAATGATAGAAGATGCACTGCAATCACAACAAGATACATGGATTTCCTGACATTAACGTCAAGTTTTGTAACAAATAGTAATTAGTACTGATAAGCTTTCTTAACATCCCGTCCCCCTTAAAACCAACTGCTAGGACGGAGTGTCTCTACAATGGTTTGGTAATAGGCCTGCTAGCAGCTCTTACACAGATACAATCTTTATAACAGGGCATGACGCTTCAAAGCATGGTGCTGGAAGAAGGGAAAACTTTGATGTTATAATTTGGAGACCGTAGTATTAAGTTGGTCTCACTTGACAAATGAACTTCCTTCTGGCGGAACACGGAAAGTCGTTCCCCTTGCTCCTCTCGGCGTCCCCGTATAATTTGTGACTGAATAATACTCCGCACAGTCCTCGTGATAACCTAGTAGGTTGTTGGGTTCTCCTGGACGCCACGAACTGAAACCTCCAAGAGCAGCGCCATCTTCCCACATCCATGCTAATGTCCTTCCTCGCGAATGTCAGTCAGTCCGATACGGAAGAAACAACATTTCACAGCATTTTTCAGGTTGAATAGATGCGTGTTGGTCTCGGGATCGCGAGGCATGGCAAGGGTTCCGCCGTCAGAAGCACAGATTGCCTTAGCATCGTTGTAGTCTCTCTCTTGGTTGAAGGCCTTGTAGCAGGATCGGCTAGGCTGGTGAGATAAGTACCCACTGGGACGGGCTATATCAAAAGGATATATACATATTCATATATCAGACGTATTCACATCACATGGTAAGGTTCTGTCACCAAGATACTTTGTATATACATAAACAATTGTCCTTTTTATGAGACTATAATCAAAGGCATAGACCAATGACGTGTTATATGAAATATAAATATATATATATATATATATATATATATATATATATATATATATATATAT